>NW_027364533.1:0-212638 GCF_046119375.1 Phyllobates terribilis
GAAATTACTGTTTGTGCATTTACAATATTCATTGATTTTTGCCATTGAAAAACATCATGTTATTCATATACCAGAAATGTTTGAAGCTACTGACTGAATGAAAGGAGCTGGCATCTCACTCTCTTTGAATCTTCTTTATCATGCTAAGAGGAGCAGGAAAAAGCAAAAAATTTCAGAATTGCACCTTGCAATGCGGAGAAATTACTGTTTGTGCATTTACAATATTCATTGATTTTTGCCATTGAAAAACATCATGTTATTCATATACCAGAAATGTTTGAAGCTACTGACTGAATGAAAGGAGCTGGCATCTCACTCTCTTTGAATCTTCTTTATCATGCTAAGAGGAGCAGGAAAAGCAAAAAATTTCAGAATTGCACCTTGCAATGTGGAGAAATTACTGTTTGTGCATTTACAATATTCATTGATTTTTACCATTGAAAACGTCCAGAAATGATTGAAGCTACTGACTGAATGAAAGGAGCTGGCATCTCACTCTCTTTGAATCTTCTTTATCATGCTAAGAGGAGCAGGAAAAAGCAAAACATTTCAGATTGCACCTTGCAATGCGGAGAAATTACTGTTTGTGCATTTACAATATTCATTGATTTTTGCCATTGAAAAACATCATGTTATTCATATACCAGAAATGTTTGAAGCTACTGACTGAATGAAAGGAGCTGGCATCTCACTCTCTTTGAATCTTCTTTATCATGCTAAGAGGAGCAGGAAAAAGCAAAAAATTTCAGAATTGCACCTTGCAATGCGGAGAAATTACTGTTTGTGCATTTACAATATTCATTGATTTTGCCATTGAAAAACGTCCAGAAATGATTGAAGCTACTGACTGAATGAAAGGAGCTGGCATCTCACTCTCTTTGAATCTTGTTTATCATGCTAAGAGGAGCAGGAAAAAGCAAAAAATTTCAGAATTGCACCTTGCAATGCGGAGAAATTACTGTTTGTGCATTTACAATATTCATTGATTTTTGCCATTGAAAAACGTCCAGAAATGATTGAAGCTACTGACTGAATGAAAGGAGCTGGCTCTCACTCTCTTTGAATCTTCTTTATCATGCTAAGAGGAGCAGGAAAAAGCAAAAAATTTCAGAATTGCACCTTGCAATGCGGAGAAATTACTGTTTGTGCATTTACAATATTCATTGATTTTTGCCATTGAAAAACATCATGTTATTCATATACCAGAAATGTTTGAAGCTACTGACTGAATGAAAGGAGCTGACATCTCACTCTCTTTGAATCTTCTTTATCATGCTAAGAGGAGCAGGAAAAAGCAAAAAATTTCAGAATTGCACCTTGCAATGCGGAGAAATTACTGTTTGTGCATTTACAATATTCATTGATTTTTGCCATTGAAAAACGTCCAGAATTGATTGAAGCTACTGACTGAATGAAAGGAGCTGGCATCTCACTCTCTTTGAATCTTCTTTATCATGCTAAGAGGAGCAGGAAAAAGCAAAAAATTTCAGAATTGCACCTTGCAATGCGGAGAAATTACTGTTTGTGCATTTACAATATTCATTGATTTTTGCCATTGAAAAACATCATGTTATTCATATACCAGAAATGTTTGAAGCTACTGACTGAATGAAAGGAGCTGGCATCTCACTCTCTTTGAATCTTCTTTATCATGCTAAGAGGAGCAGGAAAAAGCAAAAAAATTCAGAATTGCACCTTGCAATGCGGAGAAATTACTGTTTGTGCATTTACAATATTCATTGATTTTTGCCATTGAAAAACATCATGTTATTCATATACCAGAAATGTTTGAAGCTACTGACTGAATGAAAGGAGCTGGCATCTCACTCTCTTTGAATCTTCTTTATCATGCTAAGAGGAGCAGGGAAAAGCAAAAAATTTCAGAATTGCACCTTGCAATGTGGAGAAATTACTGTTTGTGCATTTACAATATTCATTGATTTTTGCCATTGAAAAACATCATGTTATTCATATACCAGAAATGTTTGAAGCTACTGACTGAATGAAAGGAGCTGGCATCTCACTCTCTTTGAATCTTCTTTATCATGCTAAGAGGAGCAGGGAAAAGCAAAAAATTTCAGAATTGCACCTTGCAATGCGGAGAAATTACTGTTTGTGCATTTACAATATTCATTGATTTTTGCCATTGAAAAACATCATGTTATTCATATACCAGAAATGTTTGAAGCTACTGACTGAATGAAAGGAGCTGACATCTCACGCTCTTTGAATCTTCTTTATCATGCTAAGAGGAGCAGGAAAAAGCAAAAAATTTCAGAATTGCACCTTGCAATGCGGAGAAATTACTGTTTGTGCATTTACAATATTCATTGATTTTTGCCATTGAAAAACGTCCAGAATTGATTGAAGCTACTGACTGAATGAAAGGAGCTGGCATCTCACTCTCTTTGAATCTTCTTTATCATGCTAAGAGGAGCAGGAAAAAGCAAAAAATTTCAGAATTGCACCTTGCAATGCGGAGAAATTACTGTTTGTGCATTTACAATATTCATTGATTTTTGCCATTGAAAAACATCATGTTATTCATATACCAGAAATGTTTGAAGCTACTGACTGAATGAAAGGAGCTGGCATCTCACTCTCTTTGAATCTTCTTTATCATGCTAAGAGGAGCAGGAAAAAGCAAAAAATTTCAGAATTGCACCTTGCAATGCGGAGAAATTACTGTTTGTGCATTTACAATATTCATTGATTTTTGCCATTGAAAAACATCATGTTATTCATATACCAGAAATGTTTGAAGCTACTGACTGAATGAAAGGAGCTGGCATCTCACTCTCTTTGAATCTTCTTTATCATGCTAAGAGGAGCAGGGAAAAGCAAAAAATTTCAGAATTGCACCTTGCAATGTGGAGAAATTACTGTTTGTGCATTTACAATATTCATTGATTTTTACCATTGAAAAACGTCCAGAAATGATTGAAGCTACTGACTGAATGAAAGGAGCTGGCACCTCACTCTCTTTGAATCTTCTTTATCATGCTAAGAGGAGCGGGAAAAAGCAAAAAAATTCAGAATTGCACCTTGCAATGCGGAGAAATTACTGTTTGTGCATTTACAATATTCATTGATTTTTGCCATTGAAAAACGTCCAGAAATGATTGAAAGTACTGACTGAATGAAAGGAGCTGGCATCTCACTCTCTTTGAATCTTCTTTATCATGCTAAGAGGAGCAGGAAAAAGCAAATAATTTCAGAATTGCACCTTGCAATGCGGAGAAATTACTGTTTGTGCATTTACAATATTCATTGATTTTTGCCTTTGAAAAACATCATGTTATTCATATACCAGAAATGTTTGAAGCTACTGACTGAATGAAAGGAGCTGACATCTCACGCTCTTTGAATCTTCTTTATCATGCTAAGAGGAGCAGGAAAAAGCAAAACATTTCAGAATTGCACCTTGCAATGCGGAGAAATTACTGTTTGTGCATTTACAATATTCATTGATTTTTGCCATTGAAAAACGTCCAGAAATGATTGAAGCTACTGACTGAATGAAAGGAGCTGGCATCTCACTCTCTTTGAATCTTCTTTATCATGCTAAGAGGAGCAGGAAAAAGCAAAAAATTTCAGAATTGCACCTTGCAATGCGGAGAAATTACTGTTTGTGCATTTACAATATTCATTGATTTTTGCCATTGAAAAACATCATGTTATTCATATACCAGAAATGTTTGAAGCTACTGACTGAATGAAAGGAGCTGGCATCTCACTCTCTTTGAATCTTCTTTATCATGCTAAGAGGAGCAGGAAAAAGCAAAAAATTTCAGAATTGCACCTTGCAATGCGGAGAAATTACTGTTTGTGCATTTACAATATTCATTGATTTTTGCCATTGAAAAACGTCCAGAAATGATTGAAGCTACTGACTGAATGAAAGGAGCTGGCATCTCACTCTCTTTGAATCTTCTTTATCATGCTAAGAGGAGCAGGAAAAAGCAAAAAATTTCAGAATTGCACCTTGCAATGCGGAGAAATTACTGTTTGTGCATTTACAATATTCATTGATTTTTGCCATTGAAAAACATCATGTTATTCATATACCAGAAATGTTTGAAGCTACTGACTGAATGAAAGGAGCTGACATCTCACGCTCTTTGAATCTTCTTTATCATGCTAAGAGGAGCAGGAAAAAGCAAAAAATTTCAGAATTGCACCTTGCAATGCGGAGAAATTACTGTTTGTGCATTTACAATATTCATTGATTTTTGCCATTGAAAAACGTCCAGAAATGATTGAAGCTACTGACTGAATGAAAGGAGCTGGCATCTCACTCTCTTTGAATCTTCTTTATCATGCTAAGAGGAGCAGGAAAAAGCAAAAAATTTCAGAATTGCACCTTGCAATGCGGAGAAATTACTGTTTGTGCATTTACAATATTCATTGATTTTTGCCATTGAAAAACATCATGTTATTCATATACCAGAAATGTTTGAAGTTACTGACTGAATGAAAGGAGCTGGCATCTCACTCTCTTTGAATCTTCTTTATCATGCTAAGAGGAGCAGGAAAAAGCAAAAAATTTCAGAATTGCACCTTGCAATGCGGAGAAATTACTGTTTGTGCATTTACAATATTCATTGATTTTTGCCATTGAAAAACATCATGTTATTCATATACCAGAAATGTTTGAAGCTACTGACTGAATGAAAGGAGCTGGCATCTCACTCTCTTTGAATCTTCTTTATCATGCTAAGAGGAGCAGGAAAAAGCAAAAAATTTCAGAATTGCACCTTGCAATGCGGAGAAATTACTGTTTGTGCATTTACAATATTCATTGATTTTTGCCATTGAAAAACGTCCAGAAATGATTGAAGCTACTGACTGAATGAAAGGAGCTGGCATCTCACTCTCTTTGAATCTTCTTTATCATGCTAAGAGGAGCAGGAAAAAGCAAAACATTTCAGAATTGCACCTTGCAATGCGGAGAAATTACTGTTTGTGCATTTACAATATTCATTGATTTTTGCCATTGAAAAACGTCCAGAAATGATTGAAGCTACTGACTGAATGAAAGGAGCTGGCATCTCACTCTCTTTGAATCTTCTTTATCATGCTAAGAGGAGCAGGAAAAAGCAAAACATTTCAGAATTGCACCTTGCAATGCGGAGAAATTACTGTTTGTGCATTTACAATATTCATTGATTTTTGCCATTGAAAAACATCATGTTATTCATATACCAGAAATGTTTGAAGCTACTGACTGAATGAAAGGAGCTGGCATCTCACTCTCTTTGAATCTTCTTTATCATGCTAAGAGGAGCAGGAAAAAGCAAAAAATTTCAGAATTGCACCTTGCAATGCGGAGAAATTACTGTTTGTGCATTTACAATATTCATTGATTTTTGCCATTGAAAAACGTCCAGAAATGATTGAAGCTACTGACTGAATGAAAGGAGCTGGCATCTCACTCTCTTTGAATCTTGTTTATCATGCTAAGAGGAGCAGGAAAAAGCAAAAAATTTCAGAATTGCACCTTGCAATGCGGAGAAATTACTGTTTGTGCATTTACAATATTCATTGATTTTTGCCATTGAAAAACGTCCAGAAATGATTGAAGCTACTGACTGAATGAAAGGAGCTGGCATCTCACTCTCTTTGAATCTTCTTTATCATGCTAAGAGGAGCAGGAAAAAGCAAAAAATTTCAGAATTGCACCTTGCAATGCGGAGAAATTACTGTTTGTGCATTTACAATATTCATTGATTTTTGCCATTGAAAAACATCATGTTATTCATATACCAGAAATGTTTGAAGCTACTGACTGAATGAAAGGAGCTGACATCTCACGCTCTTTGAATCTTCTTTATCATGCTAAGAGGAGCAGGAAAAAGCAAAAAATTTCAGAATTGCACCTTGCAATGCGGAGAAATTACTGTTTGTGCATTTACAATATTCATTGATTTTTGCCATTGAAAAACGTCCAGAATTGATTGAAGCTACTGACTGAATGAAAGGAGCTGGCATCTCACTCTCTTTGAATCTTCTTTATCATGCTAAGAGGAGCAGGAAAAAGCAAAAAATTTCAGAATTGCACCTTGCAATGCGGAGAAATTACTGTTTGTGCATTTACAATATTCATTGATTTTTGCCAGTGAAAAACATCATGTTATTCATATACCAGAAATGTTTGAAGCTACTGACTGAATGAAAGGAGCTGGCATCTCACTCTCTTTGAATCTTCTTTATCATGCTAAGAGGAGCAGGAAAAAGCAAAAAAATTCAGAATTGCACCTTGCAATGCGGAGAAATTACTGTTTGTGCATTTACAATATTCATTGATTTTTGCCATTGAAAAACATCATGTTATTCATATACCAGAAATGTTTGAAGCTACTGACTGAATGAAAGGAGCTGGCATCTCACTCTCTTTGAATCTTCTTTATCATGCTAAGAGGAGCAGGGAAAAACAAAAAATTTCAGAATTGCACCTTGCAATGTGGAGAAATTACTGTTTGTGCATTTACAATATTCATTGATTTTTGCCATTGAAAAACATCATGTTATTCATATACCAGAAATGTTTGAAGCTACTGACTGAATGAAAGGAGCTGGCATCTCACTCTCTTTGAATCTTCTTTATCATGCTAAGAGGAGCAGGGAAAAGCAAAAAATTTCAGAATTGCACCTTGCAATGCGGAGAAATTACTGTTTGTGCATTTACAATATTCATTGATTTTTGCCATTGAAAAACATCATGTTATTCATATACCAGAAATGTTTGAAGCTACTGACTGAATGAAAGGAGCTGACATCTCACGCTCTTTGAATCTTCTTTATCATGCTAAGAGGAGCAGGAAAAAGCAAAAAATTTCAGAATTGCACCTTGCAATGCGGAGAAATTACTGTTTGTGCATTTACAATATTCATTGATTTTTGCCATTGAAAAACGTCCAGAATTGATTGAAGCTACTGACTGAATGAAAGGAGCTGGCATCTCACTCTCTTTGAATCTTCTTTATCATGCTAAGAGGAGCAGGAAAAAGCAAAAAATTTCAGAATTGCACCTTGCAATGCGGAGAAATTACTGTTTGTGCATTTACAATATTCATTGATTTTTGCCATTGAAAAACATCATGTTATTCATATACCAGAAATGTTTGAAGCTACTGACTGAATGAAAGGAGCTGGCATCTCACTCTCTTTGAATCTTCTTTATCATGCTAAGAGGAGCAGGAAAAAGCAAAAAATTTCAGAATTGCACCTTGCAATGCGGAGAAATTACTGTTTGTGCATTTACAATATTCATTGATTTTTGCCATTGAAAAACATCATGTTATTCATATACCAGAAATGTTTGAAGCTACTGACTGAATGAAAGGAGCTGGCATCTCACTCTCTTTGAATCTTCTTTATCATGCTAAGAGGAGCAGGGAAAAGCAAAAAATTTCAGAATTGCACCTTGCAATGTGGAGAAATTACTGTTTGTGCATTTACAATATTCATTGATTTTTACCATTGAAAAACGTCCAGAAATGATTGAAGCTACTGACTGAATGAAAGGAGCTGGCATCTCACTCTCTTTGAATCTTCTTTATCATGCTAAGAGGAGCAGGAAAAAGCAAAACATTTCAGAATTGCACCTTGCAATGCGGAGAAATTACTGTTTGTGCATTTACAATATTCATTGATTTTTGCCATTGAAAAACATCATGTTATTCATATACCAGAAATGTTTGAAGCTACTGACTGAATGAAAGGAGCTGGCATCTCACTCTCTTTGAATCTTCTTTATCATGCTAAGAGGAGCAGGAAAAAGCAAAAAATTTCAGAATTGCACCTTGCAATGCGGAGAAATTACTGTTTGTGCATTTACAATATTCATTGATTTTTGCCATTGAAAAACGTCCAGAAATGATTGAAGCTACTGACTGAATGAAAGGAGCTGGCATCTCACTCTCTTTGAATCTTGTTTATCATGCTAAGAGGAGCAGGAAAAAGCAAAAAATTTCAGAATTGCACCTTGCAATGCGGAGAAATTACTGTTTGTGCATTTACAATATTCATTGATTTTTGCCATTGAAAAACGTCCAGAAATGATTGAAGCTACTGACTGAATGAAAGGAGCTGGCATCTCACTCTCTTTGAATCTTCTTTATCATGCTAAGAGGAGCAGGAAAAAGCAAAAAATTTCAGAATTGCACCTTGCAATGCGGAGAAATTACTGTTTGTGCATTTACAATATTCATTGATTTTTGCCATTGAAAAACATCATGTTATTCATATACCAGAAATGTTTGAAGCTACTGACTGAATGAAAGGAGCTGACATCTCACGCTCTTTGAATCTTCTTTATCATGCTAAGAGGAGCAGGAAAAAGCAAAAAATTTCAGAATTGCACCTTGCAATGCGGAGAAATTACTGTTTGTGCATTTACAATATTCATTGATTTTTGCCATTGAAAAACGTCCAGAATTGATTGAAGCTACTGACTGAATGAAAGGAGCTGGCATCTCACTCTCTTTGAATCTTCTTTATCATGCTAAGAGGAGCAGGAAAAAGCAAAAAATTTCAGAATTGCACCTTGCAATGCGGAGAAATTACTGTTTGTGCATTTACAATATTCATTGATTTTTGCCATTGAAAAACATCATGTTATTCATATACCAGAAATGTTTGAAGCTACTGACTGAATGAAAGGAGCTGGCATCTCACTCTCTTTGAATCTTCTTTATCATGCTAAGAGGAGCAGGAAAAAGCAAAAAAATTCAGAATTGCACCTTGCAATGCGGAGAAATTACTGTTTGTGCATTTACAATATTCATTGATTTTTGCCATTGAAAAACATCATGTTATTCATATACCAGAAATGTTTGAAGCTACTGACTGAATGAAAGGAGCTGGCATCTCACTCTCTTTGAATCTTCTTTATCATGCTAAGAGGAGCAGGGAAAAGCAAAAAATTTCAGAATTGCACCTTGCAATGTGGAGAAATTACTGTTTGTGCATTTACAATATTCATTGATTTTTGCCATTGAAAAACATCATGTTATTCATATACCAGAAATGTTTGAAGCTACTGACTGAATGAAAGGAGCTGGCATCTCACTCTCTTTGAATCTTCTTTATCATGCTAAGAGGAGCAGGGAAAAGCAAAAAATTTCAGAATTGCACCTTGCAATGCGGAGAAATTACTGTTTGTGCATTTACAATATTCATTGATTTTTGCCATTGAAAAACATCATGTTATTCATATACCAGAAATGTTTGAAGCTACTGACTGAATGAAAGGAGCTGACATCTCACGCTCTTTGAATCTTCTTTATCATGCTAAGAGGAGCAGGAAAAAGCAAAAAATTTCAGAATTGCACCTTGCAATGCGGAGAAATTACTGTTTGTGCATTTACAATATTCATTGATTTTTGCCATTGAAAAACATCATGTTATTCATATACCAGAAATGTTTGAAGCTACTGACTGAATGAAAGGAGCTGGCATCTCACTCTCTTTGAATCTTCTTTATCATGCTAAGAGGAGCAGGAAAAAGCAAAAAATTTCAGAATTGCACCTTGCAATGCGGAGAAATTACTGTTTGTGCATTTACAATATTCATTGATTTTTGCCATTGAAAAACATCATGTTATTCATATACCAGAAATGTTTGAAGCTACTGACTGAATGAAAGGAGCTGGCATCTCACTCTCTTTGAATCTTCTTTATCATGCTAAGTGGAGCAGGAAAAAGCAAAAAATTTCAGAATTGCACCTTGCAATGCGGAGAAATTACTGTTTGTGCATTTACAATATTCATTGATTTTTGCCATTGAAAAACGTCCAGAAATGATTGAAGCTACTGACTGAATGAAAGGAGCTGGCATCTCACTCTCTTTGAATCTTCTTTATCATGCTAAGAGGAGCAGGAAAAAGCAAAAAATTTCAGAATTGCACCTTGCAATGCGGAGAAATTACTGTTTGTGCATTTACAATATTCATTGATTTTTGCCATTGAAAAACGTCCAGAAATGATTGAAGCTACTGACTGAATGAAAGGAGCTGGCATCTCACTCTCTTTGAATCTTCTTTATCATGCTAAGAGGAGCAGGAAAAAGCAAAAAATTTCAGAATTGCACCTTGCAATGCGGAGAAATTACTGTTTGTGCATTTACAATATTCATTGATTTTTGCCATTGAAAAACATCATGTTATTCATATACCAGAAATGTTTGAAGCTACTGACTGAATGAAAGGAGCTGGCATCTCACTCTCTTTGAATCTTCTTTATCATGCTAAGAGGAGCAGGAAAAAGCAAAAAATTTCAGAATTGCACCTTGCAATGCGGAGAAATTACTGTTTGTGCATTTACAATATTCATTGATTTTTGCCATTGAAAAACGTCCAGAAATGATTGAAGCTACTGACTGAATGAAAGGAGCTGGCATCTCACTCTCTTTGAATCTTGTTTATCATGCTAAGAGGAGCAGGAAAAAGCAAAAAATTTCAGAATTGCACCTTGCAATGCGGAGAAATTACTGTTTGTGCATTTACAATATTCATTGATTTTTGCCATTGAAAAACATCATGTTATTCATATACCAGAAATGATTGAAGCTACTGACTGAATGAAAGGAGCTGGCATCTCACTCTCTTTGAATCTTCTTTATCATGCTAAGAGGAGCAGGAAAAAGTAAAAAATTTCAGAATTGCACCTTGCAATGCGGAGAAATTACTGTTTGTGCATTTATAATATTCAATGATTTTTGCCATTGAAAAACGTCCAGAAATGATTGAAGCTACTGACTGAACGAAAGGAGCTGGCATCTCACTCTCTTTGAATCTTCTTTATCATGCTAAGAGGAGCAGGAAAAAGCAAAAAATTTCAGAATTGCACCTTGCAATGCGGAGAAATTACTGTTTGTGCATTTACAATATTCATTGATTTTTGCCATTGAAAAACGTCCAGAAATGATTGAAGCTACTGACTGAATGAAAGGAGCTGGCATCTCACTCTCTTTGAATCTTCTTTATCATGCTAAGAGGAGCAGGAAAAAGCAAATAATTTCAGAATTGCACCTTGCAATGCGGAGAAATTACTGTTTGTGCATTTACAATATTCATTGATTTTTGCCTTTGAAAAACATCATGTTATTCATATACCAGAAATGTTTGAAGCTACTGACTGAATGAAAGGAGCTGACATCTCACGCTCTTTGAATCTTCTTTATCATGCTAAGAGGAGCAGGAAAAAGCAAAACATTTCAGAATTGCACCTTGCAATGCGGAGAAATTACTGTTTGTGCATTTACAATATTCATTGATTTTTGCCATTGAAAAACGTCCAGAAATGATTGAAGCTACTGACTGAATGAAAGGAGCTGGCATCTCACTCTCTTTGAATCTTCTTTATCATGCTAAGAGGAGCAGGAAAAAGCAAAAAATTTCAGAATTGCACCTTGCAATGCCGAGAAATTACTGTTTGTGCATTTACAATATTTATTGATTTTTGCCATTGAAAAACATCATGTTATTCATATACCAGAAATGTTTGAAGCTACTGACTGAATGAAAGGAGCTGGCATCTCACTCTCTTTGAATCTTCATTATCATGCTAAGAGGAGCAGGAAAAAGCAAAAAATTTCAGAATTGCACCTTGCAATGCGGAGAAATTACTGTTTGTGCATTTACAATATTCATTGATTTTTGCCATTGAAAAACATGTTATTCATATACCAGAAATGTTTGAAGCTACTGACTGAATGAAAGGAGCTGGCACCTCACTCTCTTTGAATCTTCTTTATCATGCTAAGAGGAGCGGGGAAAAGCAAAAAAATTCAGAATTGCACCTTGCAATGCGGAGAAATTACTGTTTGTGCATTTACAATATTCATTGATTTTTGCCATTGAAAAACGTCCAGAAATGATTGAAAGTACTGACTGAATGAAAGGAGCTGGCATCTCACTCTCTTTGAATCTTCTTTATCATGCTAAGAGGAGCAGGAAAAAGCAAAAAATTTCAGAATTGCACCTTGCAATGCGGAGAAATTACTGTTTGTGCATTTACAATATTCATTGATTTTTGCCATTGAAAAACGTCCAGAAATGATTGAAGCTACTGACTGAATGAAAGGAGCTGGCATCTCACTCTCTTTGAATCTTCTTTATCATGCTAAGAGGAGCAGGAAAAAGTAAAAAATTTCAGAATTGCACCTTGCAATGCGGAGAAATTACAGTTTGTGCATTTACAATATTCATTGATTTTTGCCATTGAAAAACATCCAGAAATGATTGAAGCTACTGACTGAATGAAAGGAGCTGGCATCTCACTCTCTTTGAATCTTCTTTATCAGGCTAAGAGGAGCAGGAAAAAGCAAAAAATTTCAGAATTGCACCTTGCAATGCGGAGAAATTACTGTTTGTGCATTTACAATATTCATTGATTTTTGCCATTGAAAAACATCATGTTATTCATATACCAGAAATGTTTGAAGCTACTGACTGAATGAAAGGAGCTGGCATCTCACTCTCTTTGAATCTTCATTATCATGCTAAGAGGAGCAGGAAAAAGCAAAAAATTTCAGAATTGCACCTTGCAATGTGGAGAAATTACTGTTTGTGCATTTACAATATTCATTGATTTTTAACAATGAAAAACGTCCAGAAATGATTGAATCTACTGACTGAATGAAAGTAGCTGGCATCTCACTCTCTTTGAATCTTCTTTATCATGCTAAGAGGAGCAGGAAAAAGCAAAAAATTTCAGAATTGCACCTTGCAATGCGGAGAAATTACTGTTTGTGCATTTACAATATTCATTGATTTTTGCCATTGAAAAACATCATGTTATTCATATACCAGAAATGTTTGAAGCTACTGACTGAATGAAAGGAGCTGGCATCTCACTCTCTTTGAATCTTCTTTATCATGCTAAGAGGAGCAGGAAAAAGCAAAAAATTTCAGAATTGCACCTTGCAATGCGGAGAAATTACTGTTTGTGCATTTACAATATTCATTGATTTTTGCCATTGAAAAACATCATGTTATTCATATACCAGAAATGTTTGAAGCTACTGACTGAATGAAAGGAGCTGGCATCTCACTCTCTTTGAATCTTCTTTATCATGCTAAGAGGAGCAGGAAAAAGCAAAAAATTTCAGAATTGCACCTTGCAATGTGGAGAAATTACTGTTTGTGCATTTACAATATTCATTGATTTTTACCATTGAAAAACGTCCAGAAATGATTGAAGCTACTGACTGAATGAAAGTAGCTGGCATCTCACTCTCTTTGAATCTTCTTTATCATACTAAGAGGAGCAGGAAAAAGCAAAAAATTTCAGACTTGCACCTTGCAATGCGGAGAAATTACTGTTTGTGCATTTACAATATTCATTGATTTTTGCCATTGAAAAACATCATGTTATTCATATACCAGAAATGTTTGAAGCTACTGACTGAATGAAAGGAGCTGGCATCTCACTCTCTTTGAATCTTCTTTATCATGCTAAGAGGAGCAGGAAAAAGCAAAAAATTTCAGAATTGCACCTTGCAATGCGGAGAAATTACTGTTTGTGCATTTACAATATTCATTGATTTTTGCCATTGAAAAACGTCCAGAAATGATTGAAGCTACTGACTGAATGAAAGGAGCTGGCATCTCACTCTCTTTGAATCTTCTTTATCATGCTAAGAGGAGCAGGAAAAAGCAAAAAATTTCAGAATTGCACCTTGCAATGCGGAGAAATTACTGTTTGTGCATTTACAATATTCATTGATTTTTGCCATTGAAAAACGTCCAGAAATGATTGAAGCTACTGACTGAATGAAAGGAGCTGGCATCTCACTCTCTTTGAATCTTCTTTATCATGCTAAGAGGAGCAGGAAAAAGCAAAAAATTTCAGAATTGCACCTTGCAATGCGGAGAAATTACTGTTTGTGCATTTACAATATTCATTGATTTTTGCCATTGAAAAACATGTTATTCATATACCAGAAATGTTTGAAGCTACTGACTGAATGAAAGGAGCTGGCATCTCACTCTCTTTGAATCTTCTTTATCATGCTAAGAGGAGCAGGAAAAAGCAAAAAATTTCAGAATTGCACCTTGCAATGCGGAGAAATTACTGTTTGTGCATTTACAATATTCATTGATTTTTGCCATTGAAAAACGTCCAGAAATGATTGAAGCTACTGACTGAATGAAAGGAGCTGGCATCTCACTCTCTTTGAATCTTGTTTATCATGCTAAGAGGAGCAGGAAAAAGCAAAAAATTTCAGAATTGCACCTTGCAATGCGGAGAAATTACTGTTTGTGCATTTACAATATTCATTGATTTTTGCCATTGAAAAACATCATGTTATTCATATACCAGAAATGATTGAAGCTACTGACTGAATGAAAGGAGCTGGCATCTCACTCTCTTTGAATCTTCTTTATCATGCTAAGAGGAGCAGGAAAAAGTAAAAAATTTCAGAATTGCACCTTGCAATGCGGAGAAATTACTGTTTGTGCATTTATAATATTCAATGATTTTTGCCATTGAAAAACGTCCAGAAATGATTGAAGCTACTGACTGAACGAAAGGAGCTGGCATCTCACTCTCTTTGAATCTTCTTTATCATGCTAAGAGGAGCAGGAAAAAGCAAAAAATTTCAGAATTGCACCTTGCAATGCGGAGAAATTACTGTTTGTGCATTTACAATATTCATTGATTTTTGCCATTGAAAAACGTCCAGAAATGATTGAAGCTACTGACTGAATGAAAGGAGCTGGCATCTCACTCTCTTTGAATCTTCTTTATTATGCTAAGAGGAGCAGGAAAAAGCAAATAATTTCAGAATTGCACCTTGCAATGCGGAGAAATTACTGTTTGTGCATTTACAATATTCATTGATTTTTGCCTTTGAAAAACATCATGTTATTCATATACCAGAAATGTTTGAAGCTACTGACTGAATGAAAGGAGCTGACATCTCACGCTCTTTGAATCTTCTTTATCATGCTAAGAGGAGCAGGAAAAAGCAAAACATTTCAGAATTGCACCTTGCAATGCGGAGAAATTACTGTTTGTGCATTTACAATATTCATTGATTTTTGCCATTGAAAAACGTCCAGAAATGATTGAAGCTACTGACTGAATGAAAGGAGCTGGCATCTCACTCTCTTTGAATCTTCTTTATCATCCTAAGAGGAGCAGGAAAAAGCAAAAAATTTCAGAATTGAACCTTGCAATGCGGAGAAATTACTGTTTGTGCATTTACAATATTCATTGATTTTTGCCATTGAAAAACATCATGTTATTCATATACCAGAAATGTTTGAAGCTACTGACTGAATGAAAGGAGCTGGCATCTCACTCTCTTTGAATCTTCTTTATCATGCTAAGAGGAGCAGGAAAAAGCAAAAAATTTCAGAATTGCACCTTGCAATGCGGAGAAATTACTGTTTGTGCATTTACAATATTCATTGATTTTTGCCATTGAAAAACGTCCAGAAATGATTGAAGCTACTGACTGAATGAAAGGAGCTGGCATCTCACTCTCTTTGAATCTTCTTTATCATGCTAAGAGGAGCAGGAAAAAGCAAAAAATTTCAGAATTGCACCTTGCAATGCGGAGAAATTACTGTTTGTGCATTTACAATATTCATTGATTTTTGCCATTGAAAAACATCATGTTATTCATATACCAGAAATGTTTGAAGCTACTGACTGAATGAAAGGAGCTGACATCTCACGCTCTTTGAATCTTCTTTATCATGCTAAGAGGAGCAGGAAAAAGCAAAAAATTTCAGAATTGCACCTTGCAATGCGGAGAAATTACTGTTTGTGCATTTACAATATTCATTGATTTTTGCCATTGAAAAACGTCCAGAAATGATTGAAGCTACTGACTGAATGAAAGGAGCTGGCATCTCACTCTCTTTGAATCTTCTTTATCATGCTAAGAGGAGCAGGAAAAAGCAAAAAATTTCAGAATTGCACCTTGCAATGCGGAGAAATTACTGTTTGTGCATTTACAATATTCATTGATTTTTGCCATTGAAAAACATCATGTTATTCATATACCAGAAATGTTTGAAGCTACTGACTGAATGAAAGGAGCTGGCATCTCACTCTCTTTGAATCTTCTTTATCATGCTAAGAGGAGCAGGAAAAAGCAAAAAATTTCAGAATTGCACCTTGCAATGCGGAGAAATTACTGTTTGTGCATTTACAATATTCATTGATTTTTGCCATTGAAAAACGTCCAGAAATGATTGAAGCTACTGACTGAATGAAAGGAGCTGGCATCTCACTCTCTTTGAATCTTCTTTATCATGCTAAGAGGAGCAGGAAAAAGCAAAACATTTCAGAATTGCACCTTGCAATGCGGAGAAATTACTGTTTGTGCATTTACAATATTCATTGATTTTTGCCATTGAAAAACGTCCAGAAATGATTGAAGCTACTGACTGAATGAAAGGAGCTGGCATCTCACTCTCTTTGAATCTTCTTTACCATGCTAAGAGGAGCAGGAAAAAGCAAAAAATTTCAGAATTGCACCTTGCAATGCGGAGAAATTACTGTTTGTGCATTTACAATATTCATTGATTTTTGCCATTGAAAAACGTCCAGAAATGATTGAAGCTACTGACTGAATGAAAGGAGCTGGCATCTCACTCTCTTTGAATCTTCTTTATCATGCTAAGAGGAGCAGGAAAAAGCAAAAAATTTCAGAATTGCACCTTGCAATGCGGAGAAATTACTGTTTGTGCATTTACAATATTCATTGATTTTTGCCATTGAAAAACATCATGTTATTCATATACCAGAAATGTTTGAAGCTACTGACTGAATGAAAGGAGCTGGCATCTCACTCTCTTTGAATCTTCTTTATCATGCTAAGAGGAGCAGGAAAAAGCAAAAAATTTCAGAATTGCACCTTGCAATGCGGAGAAATTACTGTTTGTGCATTTACAATATTCATTGATTTTTGCCATTGAAAAACGTCCAGAAATGATTGAAGCTACTGACTGAATGAAAGGAGCTGGCATCTCACTCTCTTTGAATCTTGTTTATCATGCTAAGAGGAGCAGGAAAAAGCAAAAAATTTCAGAATTGCACCTTGCAATGCGGAGAAATTACTGTTTGTGCATTTACAATATTCATTGATTTTTGCCATTGAAAAACATCATGTTATTCATATACCAGAAATGATTGAAGCTACTGACTGAATGAAAGGAGCTGGCATCTCACTCTCTTTGAATCTTCTTTATCATGCTAAGAGGAGCAGGAAAAAGTAAAAAATTTCAGAATTGCACCTTGCAATGCGGAGAAATTACTGTTTGTGCATTTATAATATTCAATGATTTTTGCCATTGAAAAACGTCCAGAAATGATTGAAGCTACTGACTGAACGAAAGGAGCTGGCATCTCACTCTCTTTGAATCTTCTTTATCATGCTAAGAGGAGCAGGAAAAAGCAAAAAATTTCAGAATTGCACCTTGCAATGCGGAGAAATTACTGTTTGTGCATTTACAATATTCATTGATTTTTGCCATTGAAAAACGTCCAGAAATGATTGAAGCTACTGACTGAATGAAAGGAGCTGGCATCTCACTCTCTTTGAATCTTCTTTATCATGCTAAGAGGAGCAGGAAAAAGCAAAAAATTTCAGAATTGCACCTTGCAATGCGGAGAAATTACTGTTTGTGCATTTACAATATTCATTGATTTTTGCCATTGAAAAACATCATGTTATTCATATACCAGAAATGTTTGAAGCTACTGACTGAATGAAAGGAGCTGACATCTCACGCTCTTTGAATCTTCTTTATCATGCTAAGAGGAGCAGGAAAAAGCAAAAAATTTCAGAATTGCACCTTGCAATGCGGAGAAATTACTGTTTGTGCATTTACAATATTCATTGATTTTTGCCATTGAAAAACGTCCAGAATTGATTGAAGCTACTGACTGAATGAAAGGAGCTGGCATCTCACTCTCTTTGAATCTTCTTTATCATGCTAAGAGGAGCAGGAAAAAGCAAAAAATTTCAGAATTGCACCTTGCAATGCGGAGAAATTACTGTTTGTGCATTTACAATATTCATTGATTTTTGCCATTGAAAAACATCATGTTATTCATATACCAGAAATGTTTGAAGCTACTGACTGAATGAAAGGAGCTGGCATCTCACTCTCTTTGAATCTTCTTTATCATGCTAAGAGGAGCAGGAAAAAGCAAAAAATTTCAGAATTGCACCTTGCAATGCGGAGAAATTACTGTTTGTGCATTTACAATATTCATTGATTTTTGCCATTGAAAAACATCATGTTATTCATATACCAGAAATGTTTGAAGCTACTGACTGAATGAAAGGAGCTGGCATCTCACTCTCTTTGAATCTTCTTTATCATGCTAAGAGGAGCAGGGAAAAGCAAAAAATTTCAGAATTGCACCTTGCAATGTGGAGAAATTACTGTTTGTGCATTTACAATATTCATTGATTTTTACCATTGAAAAACGTCCAGAAATGATTGAAGCTACTGACTGAATGAAAGGAGCTGGCACCTCACTCTCTTTGAATCTTCTTTATCATGCTAAGAGGAGCGGGAAAAAGCAAAAAAATTCAGAATTGCACCTTGCAATGCGGAGAAATTACTGTTTGTGCATTTACAATATTCATTGATTTTTGCCATTGAAAAACGTCCAGAAATGATTGAAAGTACTGACTGAATGAAAGGAGCTGGCATCTCACTCTCTTTGAATCTTCTTTATCATGCTAAGAGGAGCAGGAAAAAGTAAAAAATTTCAGAATTGCACCTTGCAATGCGGAGAAATTACAGTTTGTGCATTTACAATATTCATTGATTTTTGCCATTGAAAAACATCCAGAAATGATTGAAGCTACTGACTGAATGAAAGGAGCTGGCATCTCACTCTCTTTGAATCTTCTTTATCATGCTAAGAGGAGCAGGAAAAAGCAAAAAATTTCAGAATTGCACCTTGCAATGCGGAGAAATTACTGTTTGTGCATTTACAATATTCATTGATTTTTGCCATTGAAAAACATCATGTTATTCATATACCAGAAATGTTTGAAGCTACTGACTGAATGAAAGGAGCTGGCATCTCACTCTCTTTGAATCTTCATTATCATGCTAAGAGGAGCAGGAAAAAGCAAAAAATTTCAGAATTGCACCTTGCAATGCGGAGAAATTACTGTTTGTGCATTTACAATATTCATTGATTTTTGCCATTGAAAAACATGTTATTCATATACCAGAAATGTTTGAAGCTACTGACTGAATGAAAGGAGCTGGCACCTCACTCTCTTTGAATCTTCTTTATCATGCTAAGAGGAGCGGGAAAAAGCAAAAAAATTCAGAATTGCACCTTGCAATGCGGAGAAATTACTGTTTGTGCATTTACAATATTCATTGATTTTTGCATTGAAAAACGTCCAGAAATGATTGAAAGTACTGACTGAATGAAAGGAGCTGGCATCTCACTCTCTTTGAATCTTCTTTATCATGCTAAGAGGAGCAGGAAAAAGCAAAAAATTTCAGAATTGCACCTTGCAATGCGGAGAAATTACAGTTTGTGCATTTACAATATTCATTGATTTTTGCCATTGAAAAACATCCAGAAATGATTGAAGCTACTGACTGAATGAAAGGAGCTGGCATCTCACTCTCTTTGAATCTTCTTTATCATGCTAAGAGGAGCAGGAAAAAGCAAAAAATTTCAGAATTGCACCTTGCAATGCGGAGAAATTACTGTTTGTGCATTTACAATATTCATTGATTTTTGCCATTGAAAAACATCATGTTATTCATATACCAGAAATGTTTGAAGCTACTGACTGAATGAAAGGAGCTGGCATCTCACTCTCTTTGAATCTTCATTATCATGCTAAGAGGAGCAGGAAAAAGCAAAAAATTTCAGAATTGCACCTTGCAATGTGGAGAAATTACTGTTTGTGCATTTACAATATTCATTGATTTTTAACAATGAAAAACGTCCAGAAATGATTGAATCTACTGACTGAATGAAAGTAGCTGGCATCTCACTCTCTTTGAATCTTCTTTATCATGCTAAGAGGAGCAGGAAAAAGCAAAAAATTTCAGAATTGCACCTTGCAATTCGGAGAAATTACTGTTTGTGCATTTACAATATTCATTGATTTTTGCCATTGAAAAACATCATGTTATTCATATACCAGAAATGTTTGAAGCTACTGACTGAATGAAAGGAGCTGGCATCTCACTCTCTTTGAATCTTCTTTATCATGCTAAGAGGAGCAGGAAAAAGCAAAAAATTTCAGAATTGCACCTTGCAATGCGGAGAAATTACTGTTTGTGCATTTACAATATTCATTGATTTTTGCCATTGAAAAACATCATGTTATTCATATACCAGAAATGTTTGAAGCTACTGACTGAATGAAAGGAGCTGGCATCTCACTCTCTTTGAATCTTCTTTATCATGCTAAGAGGAGCAGGAAAAAGCAAAAAATTTCAGAATTGCACCTTGCAATGCGGAGAAATTACTGTTTGTGCATTTACAATATTCATTGATTTTTGCCATTGAAAAACGTCCAGAAATGATTGAAGCTACTGACTGAATGAAAGGAGCTGGCATCTCACTCTCTTTGAATCTTGTTTATCATGCTAAGAGGAGCAGGAAAAAGCAAAAAATTTCAGAATTGCACCTTGCAATGCGGAGAAATTACTGTTTGTGCATTTACAATATTCATTGATTTTTGCCATTGAAAAACATCATGTTATTCATATACCAGAAATGACTGAAGCTACTGACTGAATGAAAGGAGCTGGCATCTCACTCTCTTTGAATCTTCTTTATCATGCTAAGAGGAGCAGGAAAAAGTAAAAAATTTCAGAATTGCACCTTGCAATGCGGAGAAATTACTGTTTGTGCATTTATAATATTCAATGATTTTTGCCATTGAAAAACGTCCAGAAATGATTGAAGCTACTGACTGAACGAAAGGAGCTGGCATCTCACTCTCTTTGAATCTTCTTTATCATGCTAAGAGGAGCAGGAAAAAGCAAAAAATTTCAGAATTGCACCTTGCAATGCGGAGAAATTACTGTTTGTGCATTTACAATATTCATTGATTTTTGCCATTGAAAAACGTCCAGAAATGATTGAAGCTACTGACTGAATGAAAGGAGCTGGCATCTCACTCTCTTTGAATCTTCTTTATCATGCTAAGAGGAGCAGGAAAAAGCAAATAATTTCAGAATTGCACCTTGCAATGCGGAGAAATTACTGTTTGTGCATTTACAATATTCATTGATTTTTGCCTTTGAAAAACATCATGTTATTCATATACCAGAAATGTTTGAAGCTACTGACTGAATGAAAGGAGCTGACATCTCACGCTCTTTGAATCTTCTTTATCATGCTAAGAGGAGCAGGAAAAAGCAAAACATTTCAGAATTGCACCTTGCAATGCGGAGAAATTACTGTTTGTGCATTTACAATATTCATTGATTTTTGCCATTGAAAAACGTCCAGAAATGATTGAAGCTACTGACTGAATGAAAGGAGCTGGCATCTCACTCTCTTTGAATCTTCTTTATCATGCTAAGAGGAGCAGGAAAAAGCAAAAAATTTCAGAATTGCACCTTGCAATGCGGAGAAATTACTGTTTGTGCATTTACAATATTCATTGATTTTTGCCATTGAAAAACATCATGTTATTCATATACCAGAAATGTTTGAAGCTACTGACTGAATGAAAGGAGCTGGCATCTCACTCTCTTTGAATCTTCTTTATCATGCTAAGAGGAGCAGGAAAAAGCAAAAAATTTCAGAATTGCACCTTGCAATGCGGAGAAATTACTGTTTGTGCATTTACAATATTCATTGATTTTTGCCATTGAAAAACGTCCAGAAATGATTGAAGCTACTGACTGAATGAAAGGAGCTGGCATCTCACTCTCTTTGAATCTTCTTTATCATGCTAAGAGGAGCAGGAAAAAGCAAAAAATTTCAGAATTGCACCTTGCAATGCGGAGAAATTACTGTTTGTGCATTTACAATATTCATTGATTTTTGCCATTGAAAAACATCATGTTATTCATATACCAGAAATGTTTGAAGCTACTGACTGAATGAAAGGAGCTGACATCTCACGCTCTTTGAATCTTCTTTATCATGCTAAGAGGAGCAGGAAAAAGCAAAAAATTTCAGAATTGCACCTTGCAATGCGGAGAAATTACTGTTTGTGCATTTACAATATTCATTGATTTTTGCCATTGAAAAACGTCCAGAAATGATTGAAGCTACTGACTGAATGAAAGGAGCTGGCATCTCACTCTCTTTGAATCTTCTTTATCATGCTAAGAGGAGCAGGAAAAAGCAAAAAATTTCAGAATTGCACCTTGCAATGCGGAGAAATTACTGTTTGTGCATTTACAATATTCATTGATTTTTGCCATTGAAAAACATCATGTTATTCATATACCAGAAATGTTTGAAGCTACTGACTGAATGAAAGGAGCTGGCATCTCACTCTCTTTGAATCTTCTTTATCATGCTAAGAGGAGCAGGAAAAAGTAAAAAATTTCAGAATTGCACCTTGCAATGCGGAGAAATTACTGTTTGTGCATTTACAATATTCATTGATTTTTGCCATTGAAAAACATCATGTTATTCATATACCAGAAATGTTTGAAGCTACTGACTGAATGAAAGGAGCTGGCATCTCACTCTCTTTGAATCTTCTTTATCATGCTAAGAGGAGCAGGAAAAAGCAAAAAATTTCAGAATTGCACCTTGCAATGCGGAGAAATTACTGTTTGTGCATTTACAATATTCATTGATTTTTGCCATTGAAAAACGTCCAGAAATGATTGAAGCTACTGACTGAATGAAAGGAGCTGGCATCTCACTCTCTTTGAATCTTCTTTATCATGCTAAGAGGAGCAGGAAAAAGCAAAACATTTCAGAATTGCACCTTGCAATGCGGAGAAATTACTGTTTGTGCATTTACAATATTCATTGATTTTTGCCATTGAAAAACATCATGTTATTCATATACCAGAAATGTTTGAAGCTACTGACTGAATGAAAGGAGCTGGCATCTCACTCTCTTTGAATCTTCTTTATCATGCTAAGAGGAGCAGGAAAAAGCAAAAAATTTCAGAATTGCACCTTGCAATGCGGAGAAATTACTGTTTGTGCATTTACAATATTCATTGATTTTTGCCATTGAAAAACATCATGTTATTCATATACCAGAAATGTTTGAAGCTACTGACTGAATGAAAGGAGCTGGCATCTCACTCTCTTTGAATCTTCTTTATCATGCTAAGAGGAGCAGGAAAAAGCAAAAAATTTCAGAATTGCACCTTGCAATGCGGAGAAATTACTGTTTGTGCATTTACAATATTCATTGATTTTTGCCATTGAAAAACGTCCAGAAATGATTGAAGCTACTGACTGAATGAAAGGAGCTGGCATCTCACTCTCTTTGAATCTTCTTTATCATGCTAAGAGGAGCAGGAAAAAGCAAAACATTTCAGAATTGCACCTTGCAATGCGGAGAAATTACTGTTTGTGCATTTACAATATTCATTGATTTTTGCCATTGAAAAACGTCCAGAAATGATTGAAGCTACTGACTGAATGAAAGGAGCTGGCATCTCACTCTCTTTGAATCTTCTTTATCATGCTAAGAGGAGCAGGAAAAAGCAAAAAATTTCAGAATTGCACCTTGCAATGCGGAGAAATTACTGTTTGTGCATTTACAATATTCATTGATTTTTGCCATTGAAAAACGTCCAGAAATGATTGAAGCTACTGACTGAATGAAAGGAGCTGGCATCTCACTCTCTTTGAATCTTCTTTATCATGCTAAGAGGAGCAGGAAAAAGCAAAAAATTTCAGAATTGCACCTTGCAATGCGGAGAAATTACTGTTTGTGCATTTACAATATTCATTGATTTTTGCCATTGAAAAACATCATGTTATTCATATACCAGAAATGTTTGAAGCTACTGACTGAATGAAAGGAGCTGGCATCTCACTCTCTTTGAATCTTCTTTATCATGCTAAGAGGAGCAGGAAAAAGCAAAAAAATTCAGAATTGCACCTTGCAATGCGGAGAAATTACTGTTTGTGCATTTACAATATTCATTGATTTTTGCCATTGAAAAACGTCCAGAAATGATTGAAGCTACTGACTGAATGAAAGGAGCTGGCATCTCACTCTCTTTGAATCTTGTTTATCATGCTAAGAGGAGCAGGAAAAAGCAAAAAATTTCAGAATTGCACCTTGCAATGCGGAGAAATTACTGTTTGTGCATTTACAATATTCATTGATTTTTGCCATTGAAAAACATCATGTTATTCATATACCAGAAATGATTGAAGCTACTGACTGAATGAAAGGAGCTGGCATCTCACTCTCTTTGAATCTTCTTTATCATGCTAAGAGGAGCAGGAAAAAGTAAAAAATTTCAGAATTGCACCTTGCAATGCGGAGAAATTACTGTTTGTGCATTTATAATATTCAATGATTTTTGCCATTGAAAAACGTCCAGAAATGATTGAAGCTACTGACTGAACGAAAGGAGCTGGCATCTCACTCTCTTTGAATCTTCTTTATGCTAAGAGGAGCAGGAAAAAGCAAAAAATTTCAGAATTGCACCTTGCAATGCGGAGAAATTACTGTTTGTGCATTTACAATATTCATTGATTTTTGCCATTGAAAAACGTCCAGAAATGATTGAAGCTACTGACTGAATGAAAGGAGCTGGCATCTCACTCTCTTTGAATCTTCTTTATCATGCTAAGAGGAGCAGGAAAAAGCAAAAAATTTCAGAATTGCACCTTGCAATGCGGAGAAATTACTGTTTGTGCATTTACAATATTCATTGATTTTTGCCATTGAAAAACATCATGTTATTCATATACCAGAAATGTTTGAAGCTACTGACTGAATGAAAGGAGCTGACATCTCACGCTCTTTGAATCTTCTTTATCATGCTAAGAGGAGCAGGAAAAAGTAAAAAATTTCAGAATTGCACCTTGCAATGCGGAGAAATTACTGTTTGTGCATTTACAATATTCATTGATTTTTGCCATTGAAAAACGTCCAGAATTGTTTGAAGCTACTGACTGAATGAAAGGAGCTGGCATCTCACTCTCTTTGAATCTTCTTTATCATGCTAAGAGGAGCAGGAAAAAGCAAAAAATTTCAGAATTGCACCTTGCAATGCGGAGAAATTACTGTTTGTGCATTTACAATATTCATTGATTTTTGCCATTGAAAAACATCATGTTATTCATATACCAGAAATGTTTGAAGCTACTGACTGAATGAAAGGAGCTGGCATCTCACTCTCTTTGAATCTTCTTTATCATGCTAAGAGGAGCAGGAAAAAGCAAAAAATTTCAGAATTGCACCTTGCAATGCGGAGAAATTACTGTTTGTGCATTTACAATATTCATTGATTTTTGCCATTGAAAAACATCATGTTATTCATATACCAGAAATGTTTGAAGCTACTGACTGAATGAAAGGAGCTGGCATCTCACTCTCTTTGAATCTTCTTTATCATGCTAAGAGGAGCAGGGAAAAGCAAAAAATTTCAGAATTGCACCTTGCAATGTGGAGAAATTACTGTTTGTGCATTTACAATATTCATTGATTTTTACCATTGAAAAACGTCCAGAAATGATTGAAGCTACTGACTGAATGAAAGTAGCTGGCATCTCACTCTCTTTGAATCTTCTTTATCATGCTAAGACGAGCAGGAAAAAGCAAAAAATTTCAGACTTGCACCTTGCAATGCGGAGAAATTACTGTTTGTGCATTTACAATATTCATTGATTTTTGCCATTGAAAAACATCATGTTATTCATATACCAGAAATGTTTGAAGCTACTGACTGAATGAAAGGAGCTGGCATCTCACTCTCTTTGAATCTTCTTTATCATGCTAAGAGGAGCAGGAAAAAGCAAAAAATTTCAGAATTGCACCTTGCAATGCGGAGAAATTACTGTTTGTGCATTTACAATATTCATTGATTTTTGCCATTGAAAAACGTCCAGAAATGATTGAAGCTACTGACTGAATGAAAGGAGCTGGCATCTCACTCTCTTTGAATCTTCTTTATCATGCTAAGAGGAGCAGGAAAAAGCAAAAAATTTCAGAATTGCACCTTGCAATGCGGAGAAATTACTGTTTGTGCATTTACAATATTCATTGATTTTTGCCATTGAAAAACGTCCAGAAATTATTGAAGCTACTGACTGAATGAAAGGAGCTGGCATCTCACTCTCTTTGAATCTTCTTTATCATGCTAAGAGGAGCAGGAAAAAGCAAAAAATTTCAGAATTGCACCTTGCAATGCGGAGAAATTACTGTTTGTGCATTTACAATATTCATTGATTTTTGCCATTGAAAAACGTCCAGAAATGATTGAAGCTACTGACTGAATGAAAGGAGCTGGCATCTCACTCTCTTTGAATCTTCTTTATCATGCTAAGAGGAGCAGGAAAAAGCAAAAAATTTCAGAATTGCACCTTGCAATGCGGAGAAATTACTGTTTGTGCATTTACAATATTCATTTATTTTTGCCATTGAAAAACGTCCAGAAATTATTGAAGCTACTGACTGAATGAAAGGAGCTGGCATCTCACTCTCTTTGAATCTTCTTTATCATGCTAAGAGGAGCAGGAAAAAGCAAAAAATTTCAGAATTGCACCTTGCAATGCGGAGAAATTACTGTTTGTGCATTTACAATATTCATTGATTTTTGCCATTGAAAAACGTCCAGAAATGATTGTAGCTACTGACTGAATGAAAGGAGCTGGCATCTCACTCTCTTTGAATCTTCTTTATCATGCTAAGAGGAGCAGGAAAAAGCAAAAAATTTCAGAATTGCACCTTGCAATGCGGAGAAATTACTGTTTTTGCATTTACAATATTCATTGATTTTTGCCATTGAAAAACATCATGTTATTCATATACCAGAAATGTTTGAAGCTACTGACTGAATGAAAGGAGCTGACATCTCACGCTCTTTGAATCTTCTTTATCATGCTAAGAGGAGCAGGAAAAAGCAAAAAATTTCAGAATTGCACCTTGCAATGCGGAGAAATTACTGTTTGTGCATTTACAATATTCATTGATTTTTGCCATTGAAAAACGTCCAGAATTGATTGAAGCTACTGACTGAATGAAAGGAGCTGGCATCTCACTCTCTTTGAATCTTCTTTATCATGCTAAGAGGAGCAGGAAAAAGCAAAAAATTTCAGAATTGCACCTTGCAATGCGGAGAAATTACTGTTTGTGCATTTACAATATTCATTGATTTTTGCCATTGAAAAACATCATGTTATTCATATACCAGAAATGTTTGAAGCTACTGACTGAATGAAAGGAGCTGGCATCTCACTCTCTTTGAATCTTCTTTATCATGCTAAGAGGAGCAGGAAAAAGCAAAAAATTTCAGAATTGCACCTTGCAATGCGGAGAAATTACTGTTTGTGCATTTACAATATTCATTGATTTTTGCCATTGAAAAACATCATGTTATTCATATACCAGAAATGTTTGAAGCTACTGACTGAATGAAAGGAGCTGGCATCTCACTCTCTTTGAATCTTCTTTATCATGCTAAGAGGAGCAGGGAAAAGCAAAAAATTTCAGAATTGCACCTTGCAATGTGGAGAAATTACTGTTTGTGCATTTACAATATTCATTGATTTTTACCATTGAAAAACGTCCAGAAATGATTGAAGCTACTGACTGAATGAAAGTAGCTGGCATCTCACTCTCTTTGAATCTTCTTTATCATGCTAAGACGAGCAGGAAAAAGCAAAAAATTTCAGACTTGCACCTTGCAATGCGGAGAAATTACTGTTTGTGCATTTACAATATTCATTGATTTTTGCCATTGAAAAACATCATGTTATTCATATACCAGAAATGTTTGAAGCTACTGACTGAATGAAAGGAGCTGGCATCTCACTCTCTTTGAATCTTCTTTATCATGCTAAGAGGAGCAGGAAAAAGCAAAAAATTTCAGAATTGCACCTTGCAATGCGGAGAAATTACTGTTTGTGCATTTACAATATTCATTGATTTTTGCCATTGAAAAACGTCCAGAAATGATTGAAGCTACTGACTGAATGAAAGGAGCTGGCATCTCACTCTCTTTGAATCTTCTTTATCATGCTAAGAGGAGCAGGAAAAAGCAAAAAATTTCAGAATTGCACCTTGCAATGCGGAGAAATTACTGTTTGTGCATTTACAATATTCATTGATTTTTGCCATTGAAAAACGTCCAGAAATTATTGAAGCTACTGACTGAATGAAAGGAGCTGGCATCTCACTCTCTTTGAATCTTCTTTATCATGCTAAGAGGAGCAGGAAAAAGCAAAAAATTTCAGAATTGCACCTTGCAATGCGGAGAAATTACTGTTTGTGCATTTACAATATTCATTGATTTTTGCCATTGAAAAACGTCCAGAAATGATTGAAGCTACTGACTGAATGAAAGGAGCTGGCATCTCACTCTCTTTGAATCTTCTTTATCATGCTAAGAGGAGCAGGAAAAAGCAAAAAATTTCAGAATTGCACCTTGCAATGCGGAGAAATTACTGTTTGTGCATTTACAATATTCATTTATTTTTGCCATTGAAAAACGTCCAGAAATTATTGAAGCTACTGACTGAATGAAAGGAGCTGGCATCTCACTCTCTTTGAATCTTCTTTATCATGCTAAGAGGAGCAGGAAAAAGCAAAAAATTTCAGAATTGCACCTTGCAATGCGGAGAAATTACTGTTTGTGCATTTACAATATTCATTGATTTTTGCCATTGAAAAACGTCCAGAAATGATTGAAGGTACTGACTGAATGAAAGGAGCTGGCATCTCACTCTCTTTGAATCTTCTTTATCATGCTAAGAGGAGCAGGAAAAAGCAAAAAATTTCAGAATTGCACCTTGCAATGCGGAGAAATTACTGTTTGTGCATTTACAATATTCATTGATTTTTGCCATTGAAAAACGTCCAGAAATTATTGAAGCTACTGACTGAATGAAAGGAGCTGGCATCTCACTCTCTTTGAATCTTCTTTATCATGCTAAGAGGAGCAGGAAAAAGCAAAAAATTTCAGAATTGCACCTTGCAATGCGGAGAAATTACTGTTTGTGCATTTACAATATTCATTGATTTTTGCCATTGAAAAACATCATGTTATTCATATACCAGAAATGTTTGAAGCTACTGACTGAATGAAAGGAGCTGGCATCTCACTCTCTTTGAATCTTCTTTATCATGCTAAGAGGAGCAGGAAAAAGCAAAAAATTTCAGAATTGCACCTTGCAATGCGGAGAAATTACTGTTTGTGCATTTACAATATTCATTGATTTTTGCCATTGAAAAACGTCCAGAAATGATTGAAGCTACTGACTGAATGAAAGGAGCTGGCATCTCACTCTCTTTGAATCTTCTTTATCATGCTAAGAGGAGCAGGAAAAAGCAAAAAATTTCAGAATTGCACCTTGCAATGCGGAGAAATTACTGTTTGTGCATTTACAATATTCATTGATTTTTGCCATTGAAAAACGTCCAGAAATGATTGAAGCTACTGACTGAATGAAAGGAGCTGGCATCTCACTCTCTTTGAATCTTCTTTATCATGCTAAGAGGAGCAGGAAAAAGCAAAAAATTTCAGAATTGCACCTTGCAATGCGGAGAAATTACTGTTTGTGCATTTACAATATTATTGATTTTTGCCATTGAAAAACATGTTATTCATATACCAGAAATGTTTGAAGCTACTGACTGAATGAAAGGAGCTGGCACCTCACTCTCTTTGAATCTTCTTTATCATGCTAAGAGGAGCGGGAAAAAGCAAAAAATTTCAGAATTGCACCTTGCAATGCGGAGAAATTACTGTTTGTGCATTTACAATATTCATTGATTTTTGCCATTGAAAAACGTCCAGAAATGATTGAAGGTACTGACTGAATGAAAGGAGCTGGCATCTCACTCTCTTTGAATCTTCTTTATCATGCTAAGAGGAGCAGGAAAAAGCAAAAAATTTCAGAATTGCACCTTGCAATGCGGAGAAATTACTGTTTGTGCATTTACAATATTCATTTATTTTTGCCATTGAAAAACGTCCAGAAATTATTGAAGCTACTGACTGAATGAAAGGAGCTGGCATCTCACTCTCTTTGAATCTTCTTTATCATGCTAAGAGGAGCAGGAAAAAGCAAAAAATTTCAGAATTGCACCTTGCAATGCGGAGAAATTACTGTTTGTGCATTTACAATATTCATTGATTTTTGCCATTGAAAAACGTCCAGAAATGATTGTAGCTACTGACTGAATGAAAGGAGCTGGCATCTCACTCTCTTTGAATCTTCTTTATCATGCTAAGAGGAGCAGGAAAAAGCAAAAAATTTCAGAATTGCACCTTGCAATGCGGAGAAATTACTGTTTTTGCATTTACAATATTCATTGATTTTTGCCATTGAAAAACATCATGTTATTCATATACCAGAAATGTTTGAAGCTACTGACTGAATGAAAGGAGCTGACATCTCACGCTCTTTGAATCTTCTTTATCATGCTAAGAGGAGCAGGAAAAAGCAAAAAATTTCAGAATTGCACCTTGCAATGCGGAGAAATTACTGTTTGTGCATTTACAATATTCATTGATTTTTGCCATTGAAAAACGTCCAGAATTGATTGAAGCTACTGACTGAATGAAAGGAGCTGGCATCTCACTCTCTTTGAATCTTCTTTATCATGCTAAGAGGAGCAGGAAAAAGCAAAAAATTTCAGAATTGCACCTTGCAATGCGGAGAAATTACTGTTTGTGCATTTACAATATTCATTGATTTTTGCCATTGAAAAACATCATGTTATTCATATACCAGAAATGTTTGAAGCTACTGACTGAATGAAAGGAGCTGGCATCTCACTCTCTTTGAATCTTCTTTATCATGCTAAGAGGAGCAGGAAAAAGCAAAAAATTTCAGAATTGCACCTTGCAATGCGGAGAAATTACTGTTTGTGCATTTACAATATTCATTGATTTTTGCCATTGAAAAACATCATGTTATTCATATACCAGAAATGTTTGAAGCTACTGACTGAATGAAAGGAGCTGGCATCTCACTCTCTTTGAATCTTCTTTATCATGCTAAGAGGAGCAGGGAAAAGCAAAAAATTTCAGAATTGCACCTTGCAATGTGGAGAAATTACTGTTTGTGCATTTACAATATTCATTGATTTTTACCATTGAAAAACGTCCAGAAATGATTGAAGCTACTGACTGAATGAAAGTAGCTGGCATCTCACTCTCTTTGAATCTTCTTTATCATGCTAAGACGAGCAGGAAAAAGCAAAAAATTTCAGACTTGCACCTTGCAATGCGGAGAAATTACTGTTTGTGCATTTACAATATTCATTGATTTTTGCCATTGAAAAACATCATGTTATTCATATACCAGAAATGTTTGAAGCTACTGACTGAATGAAAGGAGCTGGCATCTCACTCTCTTTGAATCTTCTTTATCATGCTAAGAGGAGCAGGAAAAAGCAAAAAATTTCAGAATTGCACCTTGCAATGCGGAGAAATTACTGTTTGTGCATTTACAATATTCATTGATTTTTGCCATTGAAAAACGTCCAGAAATGATTGAAGCTACTGACTGAATGAAAGGAGCTGGCATCTCACTCTCTTTGAATCTTCTTTATCATGCTAAGAGGAGCAGGAAAAAGCAAAAAATTTCAGAATTGCACCTTGCAATGCGGAGAAATTACTGTTTGTGCATTTACAATATTCATTGATTTTTGCCATTGAAAAACGTCCAGAAATTATTGAAGCTACTGACTGAATGAAAGGAGCTGGCATCTCACTCTCTTTGAATCTTCTTTATCATGCTAAGAGGAGCAGGAAAAAGCAAAAAATTTCAGAATTGCACCTTGCAATGCGGAGAAATTACTGTTTGTGCATTTACAATATTCATTGATTTTTGCCATTGAAAAACGTCCAGAAATGATTGAAGCTACTGACTGAATGAAAGGAGCTGGCATCTCACTCTCTTTGAATCTTCTTTATCATGCTAAGAGGAGCAGGAAAAAGCAAAAAATTTCAGAATTGCACCTTGCAATGCGGAGAAATTACTGTTTGTGCATTTACAATATTCATTTATTTTTGCCATTGAAAAACGTCCAGAAATTATTGAAGCTACTGACTGAATGAAAGGAGCTGGCATCTCACTCTCTTTGAATCTTCTTTATCATGCTAAGAGGAGCAGGAAAAAGCAAAAAATTTCAGAATTGCACCTTGCAATGCGGAGAAATTACTGTTTGTGCATTTACAATATTCATTGATTTTTGCCATTGAAAAACGTCCAGAAATGATTGAAGGTACTGACTGAATGAAAGGAGCTGGCATCTCACTCTCTTTGAATCTTCTTTATCATGCTAAGAGGAGCAGGAAAAAGCAAAAAATTTCAGAATTGCACCTTGCAATGCGGAGAAATTACTGTTTGTGCATTTACAATATTCATTGATTTTTGCCATTGAAAAACGTCCAGAAATTATTGAAGCTACTGACTGAATGAAAGGAGCTGGCATCTCACTCTCTTTGAATCTTCTTTATCATGCTAAGAGGAGCAGGAAAAAGCAAAAAATTTCAGAATTGCACCTTGCAATGCGGAGAAATTACTGTTTGTGCATTTACAATATTCATTGATTTTTGCCATTGAAAAACATCATGTTATTCATATACCAGAAATGTTTGAAGCTACTGACTGAATGAAAGGAGCTGGCATCTCACTCTCTTTGAATCTTCTTTATCATGCTAAGAGGAGCAGGAAAAAGCAAAAAATTTCAGAATTGCACCTTGCAATGCGGAGAAATTACTGTTTGTGCATTTACAATATTCATTGATTTTTGCCATTGAAAAACGTCCAGAAATGATTGAAGCTACTGACTGAATGAAAGGAGCTGGCATCTCACTCTCTTTGAATCTTCTTTATCATGCTAAGAGGAGCAGGAAAAAGCAAAAAATTTCAGAATTGCACCTTGCAATGCGGAGAAATTACTGTTTGTGCATTTACAATATTCATTGATTTTTGCCATTGAAAAACGTCCAGAAATGATTGAAGCTACTGACTGAATGAAAGGAGCTGGCATCTCACTCTCTTTGAATCTTCTTTATCATGCTAAGAGGAGCAGGAAAAAGCAAAAAATTTCAGAATTGCACCTTGCAATGCGGAGAAATTACTGTTTGTGCATTTACAATATTATTGATTTTTGCCATTGAAAAACATGTTATTCATATACCAGAAATGTTTGAAGCTACTGACTGAATGAAAGGAGCTGGCACCTCACTCTCTTTGAATCTTCTTTATCATGCTAAGAGGAGCGGGAAAAAGCAAAAAATTTCAGAATTGCACCTTGCAATGCGGAGAAATTACTGTTTGTGCATTTACAATATTCATTGATTTTTGCCATTGAAAAACGTCCAGAAATGATTGAAGGTACTGACTGAATGAAAGGAGCTGGCATCTCACTCTCTTTGAATCTTCTTTATCATGCTAAGAGGAGCAGGAAAAAGCAAAAAATTTCAGAATTGCACCTTGCAATGCGGAGAAATTACTGTTTGTGCATTTACAAAATTCATTGATTTTTGCCATTGAAAAACGTCCAGAAATGATTGAAGCTACTGACTGAATGAAAGGAGCTGGCATCTCACTCTCTTTGAATCTTCTTTATCATGCTAAGAGGAGCAGGAAAAAGCAAAAAATTTCAGAATTGCACCTTGCAATGCGGAGAAATTACAGTTTGTGCATTTACAATATTCATTGATTTTTGCCATTGAGAAACGTCCAGAAATGATTGAAGCTACTGACTGAATGAAAGGAGCTGGCATCTCACTCTCTTTGAATCTTTATCATGCTAAGAGGAGCAGGAAAAAGCAAAAAATTTCAGAATTGCACCTTGCAATGCGGAGAAATTACTGTTTGTGCATTTACAATATTCATTGATTTTTGCCATTGAAAAACATCATGTTATTCATATACCAGAAATGTTTGAAGCTACTGACTGAATGAAAGGAGCTGGCATCTCACTCTCTTTGAATCTTCTTTATCATGCTAAGAGGAGCAGGAAAAAGCAAAAAATTTCAGAATTGCACCTTGCAATGTGGAGAAATTACTGTTTGTGCATTTACAATATTCATTGATTTTTACCATTGAAAAACGTCCAGAAATGATTGAAGCTACTGACTGAATGAAAGTAGCTGGCATCTCACTCTCTTTGAATCTTCTTTATCATGCTAAGAGGAGCAGGAAAAAGCAAAAAATTTCAGACTTGCACCTTGCAATGCGGAGAAATTACTGTTTGTGCATTTACAATTTTCATTGATTTTTGCCATTGAAAAACATCATGTTATTGATATACCAGAAATGTTTGAAGCTACTGACTGAATGAAAGGAGCTGGCATCTCACTCTCTTTGAATCTTCTTTATCATGCTAAGAGGAGCAGGAAAAAGCAAAAAATTTCAGAATTGCACCTTGCAATGCGGAGAAATTACTGTTTGTGCATTTACAATATTCATTGATTTTTTCCATTGAAAAACATCATGTTATTCATATACCAGAAATGTTTGAAGCTACTGACTGAATGAAAGGAGCTGGCATCTCAATCTCTTTGAATCTTCTTTATCATGCTAAGAGGAGCAGGAAAAAGCAAAAAACTTCAGAATTGCACCTTGCAATGTGGAGAAATTACTGTTTGTGCATTTACAATATTCATTGATTTTTACCATTGAAAAACGTCCAGAAATGATTGAAGCTACTGACTGAATGAAAGTAGCTGGCATCTCACTCTCTTTGAATCTTCTTTATCATGCTAAGAGGAGCAGGAAAAAGCAAAAAATTTCAGACTTGCACCTTGCAATGCGGAGAAATTACTGTTTGTGCATTTACAATATTCATTGATTTTTGCCATTGAAAAACATCATGTTATTCATATACCAGAAATGTTTGAAGCTACTGACTGAATGAAAGGAGCTGGCATCTCACTCTCTTTGAATCTTCTTTATCATGCTAAGAGGAGCAGGAAAAAGCAAAAAATTTCAGAATTGCACCTTGCAATGCGGAGAAATTACTGTTTGTGCATTTACAATATTCATTGATTTTTGCCATTGAAAAACATCTTGTTATTCATATACCAGAAATGTTTGAAGCTACTGACTGAATGAAAGGAGCTGACATCTCACTCTCTTTGAATCTTCTTTATCATGCTAAGAGGAGCAGGAAAAAGCAAAAAATTTCAGAATTGCACCTTGCAATGCGGAGAAATTACTGTTTGTGCATTTACAATATTCATTGATTTTTGCCATTGAAAAACGTCCAGAAATGATTGAAGCTACTGACTGAATGAAAGGAGCTGGCATCTCACTCTCTTTGAATCATGCTAAGAGGAGCAGGAAAAAGCAAAAAATTTCAGAATTGCACCTTGCAATGCGGAGAAATTACTGTTTGTGCATTTACAATATTCATTTATTTTTGCCATTGAAAAACATCATGTTATTCATATACCAGAAATGTTTGAAGCTACTGACTGAATGAAAGGAGCTGGCATCTCACTCTCTTTGAATCTTCTTTATCATGCTAAGAGGAGCAGGAAAAAGCAAAAAATTTTAGAATTGCACCTTGCAATGTGGAGAAATTACTGTTTGTGCATTTACAATATTCATTGATTTTTACCATTGAAAAACGTCCAGAAATGATTGAAGCTACTGACTGAATGAAAGTAGCTGGCATCTCACTCTCTTTGAATCTTCTTTATCATGCTAAGAGGAGCAGGAAAAAGCAAAAAATTTCAGACTTGCACCTTGCAATGCGGAGAAATTACTGTTTGTGCATTTACAATATTCATTGATTTTTGCCATTGAAAAACATCATGTTATTCATATACCAGAAATGTTTGAAGCTACTGACTGAATGAAAGGAGCTGGCATCTCACTCTCTTTGAATCTTCTTTATCATGCTAAGAGGAGCAGGAAAAAGCAAAAAATTTCAGAATTGCACCTTGCAATGCGGAGAAATTACTGTTTGTGCATTTACAATATTCATTGATTTTTGCCATTGAAAAACGTCCAGAAATGATTGAAGCTACTGACTGAATGAAAGGAGCTGGCATCTCACTCTCTTTGAATCTTCTTTATCATGCTAAGAGGAGCAGGAAAAAGCAAAAAATTTCAGAATTGCACCTTGCAATGCGGAGAAATTACTGTTTGTGCATTTACAATATTCATTGATTTTTGCCATTGAAAAACGTCCAGAAATGATTGAAGCTACTGACTGAATGAAAGGAGCTGGCATCTCACTCTCTTTGAATCTTCTTTATCATGCTAAGAGGAGCAGGAAAAAGCAAAAAATTTCAGAATTGCACCTTGCAATGCGGAGAAATTACTGTTTGTGCATTTACAATATTCATTGATTTTTGCCATTGAAAAACATGTTATTCATATACCAGAAATGTTTGAAGCTACTGACTGAATGAAAGGAGCTGGCACCTCAATCTCTTTGAATCTTCTTTATCATGCTAAGAGGAGCGGGAAAAAGCAAAAAATTTCAGAATTGCACCTTGCAATGCGGAGAAATTACTGTTTGTGCATTTACAATATTCATTGATTTTTGCCATTGAAAAACGTCCAGAAATGATTGAAGGTACTGACTGAATGAAAGGAGCTGGCATCTCACTCTCTTTGAATCTTCTTTATCATGCTAAGAGGAGCAGGAAAAAGCAAAAAATTTCAGAATTGCACCTTGCAATGCGGAGAAATTACTGTTTGTGCATTTACAATATTCATTGATTTTTGCCATTGAAAAACGTCCAGAAATGATTGAAGCTACTGACTGAATGAAAGGAGCTGGCATCTCACTCTCTTTGAATCTTCTTTATCATGCTAAGAGGAGCAGGAAAAAGCAAAAAATTTCAGAATTGCACCTTGCAATGCGGAGAAATTACTGTTTGTGCATTTACAATATTCATTGATTTTTGCCATTGAAAAACATCCAGAAATGATTGAAGCTACTGACTGAATGAAAGGAGCTGGCATCTCACTCTCTTTGAATCTTCTTTATCATGCTAAGAGGAGCAGGAAAAAGCAAAAAATTTCAGAATTGCACCTTGCAATGCGGAGAAATTACTGTTTGTGCATTTACAAAATTCATTGATTTTTGCCATTGAAAAACGTCCAGAAATGATTGAAGCTACTGACTGAATGAAAGGAGCTGGCATCTCACTCTCTTTGAATCTTCTTTATCATGCTAAGAGGAGCAGGAAAAAGCAAAAAATTTCAGAATTGCACCTTGCAATGCGGAGAAATTACAGTTTGTGCATTTACAATATTCATTGATTTTTGCCATTGAGAAACGTCCAGAAATGATTGAAGCTACTGACTGAATGAAAGGAGCTGGCATCTCACTCTCTTTGAATCTTTATCATGCTAAGAGGAGCAGGAAAAAGCAAAAAATTTCAGAATTGCACCTTGCAATGCGGAGAAATTACTGTTTGTGCATTTACAATATTCATTGATTTTTGCCATTGAAAAACATCATGTTATTCATATACCAGAAATGTTTGAAGCTACTGACTGAATGAAAGGAGCTGGCATCTCACTCTCTTTGAATCTTCTTTATCATGCTAAGAGGAGCAGGAAAAAGCAAAAAATTTCAGAATTGCACCTTGCAATGTGGAGAAATTACTGTTTGTGCATTTACAATATTCATTGATTTTTACCATTGAAAAACGTCCAGAAATGATTGAAGCTACTGACTGAATGAAAGTAGCTGGCATCTCACTCTCTTTGAATCTTCTTTATCATGCTAAGAGGAGCAGGAAAAAGCAAAAAATTTCAGACTTGCACCTTGCAATGCGGAGAAATTACTGTTTGTGCATTTACAATTTTCATTGATTTTTGCCATTGAAAAACATCATGTTATTGATATACCAGAAATGTTTGAAGCTACTGACTGAATGAAAGGAGCTGGCATCTCACTCTCTTTGAATCTTCTTTATCATGCTAAGAGGAGCAGGAAAAAGCAAAAAATTTCAGAATTGCACCTTGCAATGCGGAGAAATTACTGTTTGTGCATTTACAATATTCATTGATTTTTTCCATTGAAAAACATCATGTTATTCATATACCAGAAATGTTTGAAGCTACTGACTGAATGAAAGGAGCTGGCATCTCAATCTCTTTGAATCTTCTTTATCATGCTAAGAGGAGCAGGAAAAAGCAAAAAACTTCAGAATTGCACCTTGCAATGTGGAGAAATTACTGTTTGTGCATTTACAATATTCATTGATTTTTACCATTGAAAAACGTCCAGAAATGATTGAAGCTACTGACTGAATGAAAGTAGCTGGCATCTCACTCTCTTTGAATCTTCTTTATCATGCTAAGAGGAGCAGGAAAAAGCAAAAAATTTCAGACTTGCACCTTGCAATGCGGAGAAATTACTGTTTGTGCATTTACAATATTCATTGATTTTTGCCATTGAAAAACATCATGTTATTCATATACCAGAAATGTTTGAAGCTACTGACTGAATGAAAGGAGCTGGCATCTCACTCTCTTTGAATCTTCTTTATCATGCTAAGAGGAGCAGGAAAAAGCAAAAAATTTCAGAATTGCACCTTGCAATGCGGAGAAATTACTGTTTGTGCATTTACAATATTCATTGATTTTTGCCATTGAAAAACGTCCAGAAATGATTGAAGCTACTGACTGAATGAAAGGAGCTGGCATCTCACTCTCTTTGAATCATGCTAAGAGGAGCAGGAAAAAGCAAAAAATTTCAGAATTGCACCTTGCAATGCGGAGAAATTACTGTTTGTGCATTTACAATATTCATTTATTTTTGCCATTGAAAAACATCATGTTATTCATATACCAGAAATGTTTGAAGCTACTGACTGAATGAAAGGAGCTGGCATCTCACTCTCTTTGAATCTTCTTTATCATGCTAAGAGGAGCAGGAAAAAGCAAAAAATTTTAGAATTGCACCTTGCAATGTGGAGAAATTACTGTTTGTGCATTTACAATATTCATTGATTTTTACCATTGAAAAACGTCCAGAAATGATTGAAGCTACTGACTGAATGAAAGTAGCTGGCATCTCACTCTCTTTGAATCTTCTTTATCATGCTAAGAGGAGCAGGAAAAAGCAAAAAATTTCAGACTTGCACCTTGCAATGCGGAGAAATTACTGTTTGTGCATTTACAATATTCATTGATTTTTGCCATTGAAAAACATCATGTTATTCATATACCAGAAATGTTTGAAGCTACTGACTGAATGAAAGGAGCTGGCATCTCACTCTCTTTGAATCTTCTTTATCATGCTAAGAGGAGCAGGAAAAAGCAAAAAATTTCAGAATTGCACCTTGCAATGCGGAGAAATTACTGTTTGTGCATTTACAATATTCATTGATTTTTGCCATTGAAAAACGTCCAGAAATGATTGAAGCTACTGACTGAATGAAAGGAGCTGGCATCTCACTCTCTTTGAATCTTCTTTATCATGCTAAGAGGAGCAGGAAAAAGCAAAAAATTTCAGAATTGCACCTTGCAATGCGGAGAAATTACTGTTTGTGCATTTACAATATTCATTGATTTTTGCCATTGAAAAACGTCCAGAAATGATTGAAGCTACTGACTGAATGAAAGGAGCTGGCATCTCACTCTCTTTGAATCTTCTTTATCATGCTAAGAGGAGCAGGAAAAAGCAAAAAATTTCAGAATTGCACCTTGCAATGCGGAGAAATTACTGTTTGTGCATTTACAATATTCATTGATTTTTGCCATTGAAAAACATGTTATTCATATACCAGAAATGTTTGAAGCTACTGACTGAATGAAAGGAGCTGGCACCTCAATCTCTTTGAATCTTCTTTATCATGCTAAGAGGAGCGGGAAAAAGCAAAAAATTTCAGAATTGCACCTTGCAATGCGGAGAAATTACTGTTTGTGCATTTACAATATTCATTGATTTTTGCCATTGAAAAACGTCCAGAAATGATTGAAGGTACTGACTGAATGAAAGGAGCTGGCATCTCACTCTCTTTGAATCTTCTTTATCATGCTAAGAGGAGCAGGAAAAAGCAAAAAATTTCAGAATTGCACCTTGCAATGCGGAGAAATTACTGTTTGTGCATTTACAATATTCATTGATTTTTGCCATTGAAAAACGTCCAGAAATGATTGAAGCTACTGACTGAATGAAAGGAGCTGGCATCTCACTCTCTTTGAATCTTCTTTATCATGCTAAGAGGAGCAGGAAAAAGCAAAAAATTTCAGAATTGCACCTTGCAATGCGGAGAAATTACTGTTTGTGCATTTACAATATTCATTGATTTTTGCCATTGAAAAACATCCAGAAATGATTGAAGCTACTGACTGAATGAAAGGAGCTGGCATCTCACTCTCTTTGAATCTTCTTTATCATGCTAAGAGGAGCAGGAAAAAGCAAAAAATTTCAGAATTGCACCTTGCAATGCGGAGAAATTACTGTTTGTGCATTTACAATATTCATTGATTTTTGCCATTGAAAAACATCATGTTATTCATATACCAGAAATGTTTGAAGCTACTGACTGAATGAAAGGAGCTGGCATCTCACTCTCTTTGAATCTTCTTTATCATGCTAAGAGGAGCAGGAAAAAGCAAAAAATTTCAGAATTGCACCTTGCAATGTGGAGAAATTACTGTTTGTGCATTTACAATATTCATTGATTTTTACCATTGAAAAACGTCCAGAAATGATTGAAGCTACTGACTGAATGAAAGTAGCTGGCATCTCACTCTCTTTGAATCTTCTTTATCATGCTAAGAGGAGCAGGAAAAAGCAAAAAATTTCAGACTTGCACCTTGCAATGCGGAGAAATTACTGTTTGTGCATTTACAATATTCATTGATTTTTGCCATTGAAAAACATCATGTTATTCATATACCAGAAATGTTTGAAGCTACTGACTGAATGAAAGGAGCTGGCATCTCACTCTCTTTGAATCTTCTTTATCATGCTAAGAGGAGCAGGAAAAAGCAAAAAATTTCAGAATTGCACCTTGCAATGCGGAGAAATTACTGTTTATGCATTTACAATATTCATTGATTTTTGCCATTGAAAAACATAATGTTATTCATATACCAGAAATGTTTGAAGCTACTGACTGAATGAAAGGAGCTGGCATCTCAATCTCTTTGAATCTTCTTTATCATGCTAAGAGGAGCATGAAAAAGCAAAAAATTTCAGAATTGCACCTTGCAATGTGGAGAAATTACTGTTTGTGCATATACAATATTCATTGATTTTTACCATTGAAAAACGTCCAGAAATGATTGAAGCTACTGACTGAATGAAAGTAGCTGGCATCTCACTCTCTTTGAATCTTCTTTATCATGCTAAGAGGAGCAGGAAAAAGCAAAAAATTTCAGACTTGCACCTTGCAATGCGGAGAAATTACTGTTTGTGCATTTACAATATTCATTGATTTTTGCCATTGAAAAACATCATGTTATTCATATACCAGAAATGTTTGAAGCTACTGACTGAATGAAAGGAGCTGGCATCTCACTCTCTTTGAATCTTCTTTATCATGCTAAGAGGAGCAGAAAAAAGCAAAAAATTTCTGACTTGCACCTTGCAATGCGGAGAAATTACTGTTTGTGCATTTACAAAATTCATTGATTTTTGCCATTGAAAAACGTCCAGAAATGATTGAAGCTACTGACTGAATGAAAGGAGCTGGCATCTCACTCTCTTTGAATCTTCTTTATCATGCTAAGAGGAGCAGGAAAAAGCAAAAAATTTCAGAATTGCACCTTGCAATGCGGAGAAATTACAGTTTGTGCATTTACAATATTCATTGATTTTTGCCATTGAGAAACGTCCAGAAATGATTGAAGCTACTGACTGAATGAAAGGAGCTGGCATCTCACTCTCTTTGAATCTTTATCATGCTAAGAGGAGCAGGAAAAAGCAAAAAATTTCAGAATTGCACCTTGCAATGCGGAGAAATTACTGTTTGTGCATTTACAATATTCATTGATTTTTGCCATTGAAAAACATCATGTTATTCATATACCAGAAATGTTTGAAGCTACTGACTGAATGAAAGGAGCTGGCATCTCACTCTCTTTGAATCTTCTTTATCATGCTAAGAGGAGCAGGAAAAAGCAAAAAATTTCAGAATTGCACCTTGCAATGTGGAGAAATTACTGTTTGTGCATTTACAATATTCATTGATTTTTACCATTGAAAAACGTCCAGAAATGATTGAAGCTACTGACTGAATGAAAGTAGCTGGCATCTCACTCTCTTTGAATCTTCTTTATCATGCTAAGAGGAGCAGGAAAAAGCAAAAAATTTCAGACTTGCACCTTGCAATGCGGAGAAATTACTGTTTGTGCATTTACAATTTTCATTGATTTTTGCCATTGAAAAACATCATGTTATTGATATACCAGAAATGTTTGAAGCTACTGACTGAATGAAAGGAGCTGGCATCTCACTCTCTTTGAATCTTCTTTATCATGCTAAGAGGAGCAGGAAAAAGCAAAAAATTTCAGAATTGCACCTTGCAATGCGGAGAAATTACTGTTTGTGCATTTACAATATTCATTGATTTTTTCCATTGAAAAACATCATGTTATTCATATACCAGAAATGTTTGAAGCTACTGACTGAATGAAAGGAGCTGGCATCTCAATCTCTTTGAATCTTCTTTATCATGCTAAGAGGAGCAGGAAAAAGCAAAAAACTTCAGAATTGCACCTTGCAATGTGGAGAAATTACTGTTTGTGCATTTACAATATTCATTGATTTTTACCATTGAAAAACGTCCAGAAATGATTGAAGCTACTGACTGAATGAAAGTAGCTGGCATCTCACTCTCTTTGAATCTTCTTTATCATGCTAAGAGGAGCAGGAAAAAGCAAAAAATTTCAGACTTGCACCTTGCAATGCGGAGAAATTACTGTTTGTGCATTTACAATATTCATTGATTTTTGCCATTGAAAAACATCATGTTATTCATATACCAGAAATGTTTGAAGCTACTGACTGAATGAAAGGAGCTGGCATCTCACTCTCTTTGAATCTTCTTTATCATGCTAAGAGGAGCAGGAAAAAGCAAAAAATTTCAGAATTGCACCTTGCAATGCGGAGAAATTACTGTTTGTGCATTTACAATATTCATTGATTTTTGCCATTGAAAAACATCATGTTATTCATATACCAGAAATGTTTGAAGCTACTGACTGAATGAAAGGAGCTGACATCTCACTCTCTTTGAATCTTCTTTATCATGCTAAGAGGAGCAGGAAAAAGCAAAAAATTTCAGAATTGCACCTTGCAATGCGGAGAAATTACTGTTTGTGCATTTACAATATTCATTGATTTTTGCCATTGAAAAACGTCCAGAAATGATTGAAGCTACTGACTGAATGAAAGGAGCTGGCATCTCACTCTCTTTGAATCATGCTAAGAGGAGCAGGAAAAAGCAAAAAATTTCAGAATTGCACCTTGCAATGCGGAGAAATTACTGTTTGTGCATTTACAATATTCATTTATTTTTGCCATTGAAAAACATCATGTTATTCATATACCAGAAATGTTTGAAGCTACTGACTGAATGAAAGGAGCTGGCATCTCACTCTCTTTGAATCTTCTTTATCATGCTAAGAGGAGCAGGAAAAAGCAAAAAATTTTAGAATTGCACCTTGCAATGTGGAGAAATTACTGTTTGTGCATTTACAATATTCATTGATTTTTACCATTGAAAAACGTCCAGAAATGATTGAAGCTACTGACTGAATGAAAGTAGCTGGCATCTCACTCTCTTTGAATCTTCTTTATCATGCTAAGAGGAGCAGGAAAAAGCAAAAAATTTCAGACTTGCACCTTGCAATGCGGAGAAATTACTGTTTGTGCATTTACAATATTCATTGATTTTTGCCATTGAAAAACATCATGTTATTCATATACCAGAAATGTTTGAAGCTACTGACTGAATGAAAGGAGCTGGCATCTCACTCTCTTTGAATCTTCTTTATCATGCTAAGAGGAGCAGGAAAAAGCAAAAAATTTCAGAATTGCACCTTGCAATGCGGAGAAATTACTGTTTGTGCATTTACAATATTCATTGATTTTTGCCATTGAAAAACGTCCAGAAATGATTGAAGCTACTGACTGAATGAAAGGAGCTGGCATCTCACTCTCTTTGAATCTTCTTTATCATGCTAAGAGGAGCAGGAAAAAGCAAAAAATTTCAGAATTGCACCTTGCAATGCGGAGAAATTACTGTTTGTGCATTTACAATATTCATTGATTTTTGCCATTGAAAAACGTCCAGAAATGATTGAAGCTACTGACTGAATGAAAGGAGCTGGCATCTCACTCTCTTTGAATCTTCTTTATCATGCTAAGAGGAGCAGGAAAAAGCAAAAAATTTCAGAATTGCACCTTGCAATGCGGAGAAATTACTGTTTGTGCATTTACAATATTCATTGATTTTTGCCATTGAAAAACATGTTATTCATATACCAGAAATGTTTGAAGCTACTGACTGAATGAAAGGAGCTGGCACCTCAATCTCTTTGAATCTTCTTTATCATGCTAAGAGGAGCGGGAAAAAGCAAAAAATTTCAGAATTGCACCTTGCAATGCGGAGAAATTACTGTTTGTGCATTTACAATATTCATTGATTTTTGCCATTGAAAAACGTCCAGAAATGATTGAAGGTACTGACTGAATGAAAGGAGCTGGCATCTCACTCTCTTTGAATCTTCTTTATCATGCTAAGAGGAGCAGCAAAAAGCAAAAAATTTCAGAATTGCACCTTGCAATGCGGAGAAATTACTGTTTGTGCATTTACAATATTCATTGATTTTTGCCATTGAAAAACGTCCAGAAATGATTGAAGCTACTGACTGAATGAAAGGAGCTGGCATCTCACTCTCTTTGAATCTTCTTTATCATGCTAAGAGGAGCAGGAAAAAGCAAAAAATTTCAGAATTGCACCTTGCAATGCGGAGAAATTACTGTTTGTGCATTTACAATATTCATTGATTTTTGCCATTGAAAAACATCCAGAAATGATTGAAGCTACTGACTGAATGAAAGGAGCTGGCATCTCACTCTCTTTGAATCTTCTTTATCATGCTAAGAGGAGCAGGAAAAAGCAAAAAATTTCAGAATTGCACCTTGCAATGCGGAGAAATTACTGTTTGTGCATTTACAATATTCATTGATTTTTGCCATTGAAAAACATCATGTTATTCATATACCAGAAATGTTTGAAGCTACTGACTGAATGAAAGGAGCTGGCATCTCACTCTCTTTGAATCTTCTTTATCATGCTAAGAGGAGCAGGAAAAAGCAAAAAATTTCAGAATTGCACCTTGCAATGTGGAGAAATTACTGTTTGTGCATTTACAATATTCATTGATTTTTACCATTGAAAAACGTCCAGAAATGATTGAAGCTACTGACTGAATGAAAGTAGCTGGCATCTCACTCTCTTTGAATCTTCTTTATCATGCTAAGAGGAGCAGGAAAAAGCAAAAAATTTCAGACTTGCACCTTGCAATGCGGAGAAATTACTGTTTGTGCATTTACAATATTCATTGATTTTTGCCATTGAAAAACATCATGTTATTCATATACCAGAAATGTTTGAAGCTACTGACTGAATGAAAGGAGCTGGCATCTCACTCTCTTTGAATCTTCTTTATCATGCTAAGAGGAGCAGGAAAAAGCAAAAAATTTCAGAATTGCACCTTGCAATGCGGAGAAATTACTGTTTGTGCATTTACAATATTCATTGATTTTTGCCATTGAAAAACATAATGTTATTCATATACCAGAAATGTTTGAAGCTACTGACTGAATGAAAGGAGCTGGCATCTCAATCTCTTTGAATCTTCTTTATCATGCTAAGAGGAGCATGAAAAAGCAAAAAATTTCAGAATTGCACCTTGCAATGTGGAGAAATTACTGTTTGTGCATATACAATATTCATTGATTTTTACCATTGAAAAACGTCCAGAAATGATTGAAGCTACTGACTGAATGAAAGTAGCTGGCATCTCACTCTCTTTGAATCTTCTTTATCATGCTAAGAGGAGCAGGAAAAAGCAAAAAAATTCAGACTTGCACCTTGCAATGCGGAGAAATTACTGTTTGTGCATTTACAATATTCATTGATTTTTGCCATTGAAAAACATCATGTTATTCATATACCAGAAATGTTTGAAGCTACTGACTGAATGAAAGGAGCTGGCATCTCACTCTCTTTGAATCTTCTTTATCATGCTAAGAGGAGCAGAAAAAAGCAAAAAATTTCTGACTTGCACCTTGCAATGCGGAGAAATTACTGTTTGTGCATTTACAATATTCATTGATTTTTGCCATTGAAAAACGTCCAGAAATGATTGAAGCTACTGACTGAATGAAAGGAGCTGGCATCTCACTCTCTTTGAATCTTCTTTATCATGCTAAGAGGAGCAGGAAAAAGTAAAAAATTTCAGAATTGCACCTTGCAATGCGGAGAAATTACAGTTTGTGCATTTACAATATTCATTGATTTTTGCCATTGAAAAACATCCAGAAATGATTGAAGCTACTGACTGAATGAAAGGAGCTGGCATCTCACTCTCTTTGAATCTTCTTTATCATGCTAAGAGGAGCAGGAAAAAGCAAAAAATTTCAGAATTGCACCTTGCAATGCGGAGAAATTACTGTTTGTGCATTTACAATATTCATTGATTTTTGCCATTGAAAAACATCATGTTATTCATATACCAGAAATGTTTGAAGCTACTGACTGAATGAAAGGAGCTGGCATCTCACTCTCTTTGAATCTTCATTATCATGCTAAGAGGAGCAGGAAAAAGCAAAAAATTTCAGAATTGCACCTTGCAATGTGGAGAAATTACTGTTTGTGCATTTACAATATTCATTGATTTTTAACAATGAAAAACGTCCAGAAATGATTGAATCTACTGACTGAATGAAAGTAGCTGGCATCTCACTCTCTTTGAATCTTCTTTATCATGCTAAGAGGAGCAGGAAAAAGCAAAAAATTTCAGAATTGCACCTTGCAATTCGGAGAAATTACTGTTTGTGCATTTACAATATTCATTGATTTTTGCCATTGAAAAACATCATGTTATTCATATACCAGAAATGTTTGAAGCTACTGACTGAATGAAAGGAGCTGGCATCTCACTCTCTTTGAATCTTCTTTATCATGCTAAGAGGAGCAGGAAAAAGCAAAAAATTTCAGAATTGCACCTTGCAATGCGGAGAAATTACTGTTTGTGCATTTACAATATTCATTGATTTTTGCCATTGAAAAACATCATGTTATTCATATACCAGAAATGTTTGAAGCTACTGACTGAATGAAAGGAGCTGGCATCTCACTCTCTTTGAATCTTCTTTATCATGCTAAGAGGAGCAGGAAAAAGCAAAAAATTTCAGAATTGCACCTTGCAATGTGGAGAAATTACTGTTTGTGCATTTACAATATTCATTGATTTTTACCATTGAAAAACGTCCAGAAATTATTGAAGCTACTGACTGAATGAAAGTAGCTGGCATCTCACTCTCTTTGAATCTTCTTTATCATACTAAGAGGAGCAGGAAAAAGCAAAAAATTTCAGACTTGCACCTTGCAATGCGGAGAAATTACTGTTTGTGCATTTACAATATTCATTGATTTTTGCCATTGAAAAACATCATGTTATTCATATACCAGAAATGTTTGAAGCTACTGACTGAATGAAAGGAGCTGGCATCTCACTCTCTTTGAATCTTCTTTATCATGCTAAGAGGAGCAGGAAAAAGCAAAAAATTTCAGAATTGCACCTTGCAATGCGGAGAAATTACTGTTTGTGCATTTACAATATTCATTGATTTTTGCCATTGAAAAACGTCCAGAAATGATTGAAGCTACTGACTGAATGAAAGGAGCTGGCATCTCACTCTCTTTGAATCTTCTTTATCATGCTAAGAGGAGCAGGAAAAAGCAAAAAATTTCAGAATTGCACCTTGCAATGCGGAGAAATTACTGTTTGTGCATTTACAATATTCATTGATTTTTGCCATTGAAAAACGTCCAGAAATGATTGAAGCTACTGACTGAATGAAAGGAGCTGGCATCTCACTCTCTTTGAATCTTCTTTATCATGCTAAGAGGAGCAGGAAAAAGCAAAAAATTTCAGAATTGCACCTTGCAATGCGGAGAAATTACTGTTTGTGCATTTACAATATTCATTGATTTTTGCCATTGAAAAACATCATGTTATTCATATACCAGAAATGTTTGAAGCTACTGACTGAATGAAAGGAGCTGGCATCTCACTCTCTTTGAATCTTCTTTATCATGCTAAGAGGAGCAGGAAAAAGCAAAAAATTTCAGAATTGCACCTTGCAATGCGGAGAAATTACTGTTTGTGCATTTACAATATTCATTGATTTTTGCCATTGAAAAACGTCCAGAAATGATTGAAGCTACTGACTGAATGAAAGGAGCTGGCATCTCACTCTCTTTGAATCTTGTTTATCATGCTAAGAGGAGCAGGAAAAAGCAAAAAATTTCAGAATTGCACCTTGCAATGCGGAGAAATTACTGTTTGTGCATTTACAATATTCATTGATTTTTGCCATTGAAAAACATCATGTTATTCATATACCAGAAATGACTGAAGCTACTGACTGAATGAAAGGAGCTGGCATCTCACTCTCTTTGAATCTTCTTTATCATGCTAAGAGGAGCAGGAAAAAGTAAAAAATTTCAGAATTGCACCTTGCAATGCGGAGAAATTACTGTTTGTGCATTTATAATATTCAATGATTTTTGCCATTGAAAAACGTCCAGAAATGATTGAAGCTACTGACTGAACGAAAGGAGCTGGCATCTCACTCTCTTTGAATCTTCTTTATCATGCTAAGAGGAGCAGGAAAAAGCAAAAAATTTCAGAATTGCACCTTGCAATGCGGAGAAATTACTGTTTGTGCATTTACAATATTCATTGATTTTTGCCATTGAAAAACGTCCAGAAATGATTGAAGCTACTGACTGAATGAAAGGAGCTGGCATCTCACTCTCTTTGAATCTTCTTTATCATGCTAAGAGGAGCAGGAAAAAGCAAATAATTTCAGAATTGCACCTTGCAATGCGGAGAAATTACTGTTTGTGCATTTACAATATTCATTGATTTTTGCCTTTGAAAAACATCATGTTATTCATATACCAGAAATGTTTGAAGCTACTGACTGAATGAAAGGAGCTGACATCTCACGCTCTTTGAATCTTCTTTATCATGCTAAGAGGAGCAGGAAAAAGCAAAACATTTCAGAATTGCACCTTGCAATGCGGAGAAATTACTGTTTGTGCATTTACAATATTCATTGATTTTTGCCATTGAAAAACGTCCAGAAATGATTGAAGCTACTGACTGAATGAAAGGAGCTGGCATCTCACTCTCTTTGAATCTTCTTTATCATGCTAAGAGGAGCAGGAAAAAGCAAAAAATTTCAGAATTGCACCTTGCAATGCGGAGAAATTACTGTTTGTGCATTTACAATATTCATTGATTTTTGCCATTGAAAAACATCATGTTATTCATATACCAGAAATGTTTGAAGCTACTGACTGAATGAAAGGAGCTGGCATCTCACTCTCTTTGAATCTTCTTTATCATGCTAAGAGGAGCAGGAAAAAGCAAAAAATTTCAGAATTGCACCTTGCAATGCGGAGAAATTACTGTTTGTGCATTTACAATATTCATTGATTTTTGCCATTGAAAAACGTCCAGAAATGATTGAAGCTACTGACTGAATGAAAGGAGCTGGCATCTCACTCTCTTTGAATCTTCTTTATCATGCTAAGAGGAGCAGGAAAAAGCAAAAAATTTCAGAATTGCACCTTGCAATGCGGAGAAATTACTGTTTGTGCATTTACAATATTCATTGATTTTTGCCATTGAAAAACATCATGTTATTCATATACCAGAAATGTTTGAAGCTACTGACTGAATGAAAGGAGCTGACATCTCACGCTCTTTGAATCTTCTTTATCATGCTAAGAGGAGCAGGAAAAAGCAAAAAATTTCAGAATTGCACCTTGCAATGCGGAGAAATTACTGTTTGTGCATTTACAATATTCATTGATTTTTGCCATTGAAAAACGTCCAGAAATGATTGAAGCTACTGACTGAATGAAAGGAGCTGGCATCTCACTCTCTTTGAATCTTCTTTATCATGCTAAGAGGAGCAGGAAAAAGCAAAAAATTTCAGAATTGCACCTTGCAATGCGGAGAAATTACTGTTTGTGCATTTACAATATTCATTGATTTTTGCCATTGAAAAACATCATGTTATTCATATACCAGAAATGTTTGAAGCTACTGACTGAATGAAAGGAGCTGGCATCTCACTCTCTTTGAATCTTCTTTATCATGCTAAGAGGAGCAGGAAAAAGCAAAAAATTTCAGAATTGCACCTTGCAATGCGGAGAAATTACTGTTTGTGCATTTACAATATTCATTGATTTTTGCCATTGAAAAACATCATGTTATTCATATACCAGAAATGTTTGAAGCTACTGACTGAATGAAAGGAGCTGGCATCTCACTCTCTTTGAATCTTCTTTATCATGCTAAGAGGAGCAGGAAAAAGCAAAAAATTTCAGAATTGCACCTTGCAATGCGGAGAAATTACTGTTTGTGCATTTACAATATTCATTGATTTTTGCCATTGAAAAACGTCCAGAAATGATTGAAGCTACTGACTGAATGAAAGGAGCTGGCATCTCACTCTCTTTGAATCTTCTTTATCATGCTAAGAGGAGCAGGAAAAAGCAAAACATTTCAGAATTGCACCTTGCAATGCGGAGAAATTACTGTTTGTGCATTTACAATATTCATTGATTTTTGCCATTGAAAAACATCATGTTATTCATATACCAGAAATGTTTGAAGCTACTGACTGAATGAAAGGAGCTGGCATCTCACTCTCTTTGAATCTTCTTTATCATGCTAAGAGGAGCAGGAAAAAGCAAAAAATTTCAGAATTGCACCTTGCAATGCGGAGAAATTACTGTTTGTGCATTTACAATATTCATTGATTTTTGCCATTGAAAAACATCATGTTATTCATATACCAGAAATGTTTGAAGCTACTGACTGAATGAAAGGAGCTGGCATCTCACTCTCTTTGAATCTTCTTTATCATGCTAAGAGGAGCAGGAAAAAGCAAAAAATTTCAGAATTGCACCTTGCAATGCGGAGAAATTACTGTTTGTGCATTTACAATATTCATTGATTTTTGCCATTGAAAAACGTCCAGAAATGATTGAAGCTACTGACTGAATGAAAGGAGCTGGCATCTCACTCTCTTTGAATCTTCTTTATCATGCTAAGAGGAGCAGGAAAAAGCAAAACATTTCAGAATTGCACCTTGCAATGCGGAGAAATTACTGTTTGTGCATTTACAATATTGATTGATTTTTGCCATTGAAAAACGTCCAGAAATGATTGAAGCTACTGACTGAATGAAAGGAGCTGGCATCTCACTCTCTTTGAATCTTCTTTATCATGCTAAGAGGAGCAGGAAAAAGCAAAAAATTTCAGAATTGCACCTTGCAATGCGGAGAAATTACTGTTTGTGCATTTACAATATTCATTGATTTTTGCCATTGAAAAACGTCCAGAAATGATTGAAGCTACTGACTGAATGAAAGGAGCTGGCATCTCACTCTCTTTGAATCTTCTTTATCATGCTAAGAGGAGCAGGAAAAAGCAAAAAATTTCAGAATTGCACCTTGCAATGCGGAGAAATTACTGTTTGTGCATTTACAATATTCATTGATTTTTGCCATTGAAAAACATCATGTTATTCATATACCAGAAATGTTTGAAGCTACTGACTGAATGAAAGGAGCTGGCATCTCACTCTCTTTGAATCTTCTTTATCATGCTAAGAGGAGCAGGAAAAAGCAAAAAATTTCAGAATTGCACCTTGCAATGCGGAGAAATTACTGTTTGTGCATTTACAATATTCATTGATTTTTGCCATTGAAAAACGTCCAGAAATGATTGAAGCTACTGACTGAATGAAAGGAGCTGGCATCTCACTCTCTTTGAATCTTGTTTATCATGCTAAGAGGAGCAGGAAAAAGCAAAAAATTTCAGAATTGCACCTTGCAATGCGGAGAAATTACTGTTTGTGCATTTACAATATTCATTGATTTTTGCCATTGAAAAACATCATGTTATTCATATACCAGAAATGATTGAAGCTACTGACTGAATGAAAGGAGCTGGCATCTCACTCTCTTTGAATCTTCTTTATCATGCTAAGAGGAGCAGGAAAAAGTAAAAAATTTCAGAATTGCACCTTGCAATGCGGAGAAATTACTGTTTGTGCATTTATAATATTCAATGATTTTTGCCATTGAAAAACGTCCAGAAATGATTGAAGCTACTGACTGAACGAAAGGAGCTGGCATCTCACTCTCTTTGAATCTTCTTTATCATGCTAAGAGGAGCAGGAAAAAGCAAAAAATTTCAGAATTGCACCTTGCAATGCGGAGAAATTACTGTTTGTGCATTTACAATATTCATTGATTTTTGCCATTGAAAAACGTCCAGAAATGATTGAAGCTACTGACTGAATGAAAGGAGCTGGCATCTCACTCTCTTTGAATCTTCTTTATCATGCTAAGAGGAGCAGGAAAAAGCAAAAAATTTCAGAATTGCACCTTGCAATGCGGAGAAATTACTGTTTGTGCATTTACAATATTCATTGATTTTTGCCATTGAAAAACATCATGTTATTCATATACCAGAAATGTTTGAAGCTACTGACTGAATGAAAGGAGCTGACATCTCACGCTCTTTGAATCTTCTTTATCATGCTAAGAGGAGCAGGAAAAAGCAAAAAATTTCAGAATTGCACCTTGCAATGCGGAGAAATTACTGTTTGTGCATTTACAATATTCATTGATTTTTGCCATTGAAAAACGTCCAGAATTGATTGAAGCTACTGACTGAATGAAAGGAGCTGGCATCTCACTCTCTTTGAATCTTCTTTATCATGCTAAGAGGAGCAGGAAAAAGCAAAAAATTTCAGAATTGCACCTTGCAATGCGGAGAAATTACTGTTTGTGCATTTACAATATTCATTGATTTTTGCCATTGAAAAACATCATGTTATTCATATACCAGAAATGTTTGAAGCTACTGACTGAATGAAAGGAGCTGGCATCTCACTCTCTTTGAATCTTCTTTATCATGCTAAGAGGAGCAGGAAAAAGCAAAAAATTTCAGAATTGCACCTTGCAATGCGGAGAAATTACTGTTTGTGCATTTACAATATTCATTGATTTTTGCCATTGAAAAACATCATGTTATTCATATACCAGAAATGTTTGAAGCTACTGACTGAATTAAAGGAGCTGGCATCTCACTCTCTTTGAATCTTCTTTATCATGCTAAGAGGAGCAGGGAAAAGCAAAAAATTTCAGAATTGCACCTTGCAATGTGGAGAAATTACTGTTTGTGCATTTACAATATTCATTGATTTTTACCATTGAAAAACGTCCAGAAATGATTGAAGCTACTGACTGAATGAAAGTAGCTGGCATCTCACTCTCTTTGAATCTTCTTTATCATGCTAAGACGAGCAGGAAAAAGCAAAAAATTTCAGACTTGCACCTTGCAATGCGGAGAAATTACTGTTTGTGCATTTACAATATTCATTGATTTTTGCCATTGAAAAACATCATGTTATTCATATACCAGAAATGTTTGAAGCTACTGACTGAATGAAAGGAGCTGGCATCTCACTCTCTTTGAATCTTCTTTATCATGCTAAGAGGAGCAGGAAAAAGCAAAAAATTTCAGAATTGCACCTTGCAATGCGGAGAAATTACTGTTTGTGCATTTACAATATTCATTGATTTTTGCCATTGAAAAACGTCCAGAAATGATTGAAGCTACTGACTGAATGAAAGGAGCTGGCATCTCACTCTCTTTGAATCTTCTTTATCATGCTAAGAGGAGCAGGAAAAAGCAAAAAATTTCAGAATTGCACCTTGCAATGCGGAGAAATTACTGTTTGTGCATTTACAATATTCATTGATTTTTGCCATTGAAAAACGTCCAGAAATTATTGAAGCTACTGACTGAATGAAAGGAGCTGGCATCTCACTCTCTTTGAATCTTCTTTATCATGCTAAGAGGAGCAGGAAAAAGCAAAAAATTTCAGAATTGCACCTTGCAATGCGGAGAAATTACTGTTTGTGCATTTACAATATTCATTGATTTTTGCCATTGAAAAACGTCCAGAAATGATTGAAGCTACTGACTGAATGAAAGGAGCTGGCATCTCACTCTCTTTGAATCTTCTTTATCATGCTAAGAGGAGCAGGAAAAAGCAAAAAATTTCAGAATTGCACCTTGCAATGCGGAGAAATTACTGTTTGTGCATTTACAATATTCATTTATTTTTGCCATTGAAAAACGTCCAGAAATTACTGAAGCTACTGACTGAATGAAAGGAGCTGGCATCTCACTCTCTTTGAATCTTCTTTATCATGCTAAGAGGAGCAGGAAAAAGCAAAAAATTTCAGAATTGCACCTTGCAATGCGGAGAAATTACTGTTTGTGCATTTACAATATTCATTGATTTTTGCCATTGAAAAACGTCCAGAAATGATTGAAGCTACTGACTGAATGAAAGGAGCTGGCATCTCACTCTCTTTGAATCTTCTTTATCATGCTAAGAGGAGCAGGAAAAAGCAAAAAATTTCAGAATTGCACCTTGCAATGCGGAGAAATTACTGTTTGTGCATTTACAATATTCATTGATTTTTGCCATTGAAAAACGTCCAGAAATGATTGAAGCTACTGACTGAATGAAAGGAGCTGGCATCTCACTCTCTTTGAATCTTCTTTATCATGCTAAGAGGAGCAGGAAAAAGCAAAAAATTTCAGAATTGCACCTTGCAATGCGGAGAAATTACTGTTTGTGCATTTACAATATTCATTGATTTTTGCCATTGAAAAACATCATGTTATTCATATACCAGAAATGTTTGAAGCTACTGACTGAATGAAAGGAGCTGGCATCTCACTCTCTTTGAATCTTCTTTATCATGCTAAGAGGAGCAGGAAAAAGCAAAAAATTTCAGAATTGCACCTTGCAATGCGGAGAAATTACTGTTTGTGCATTTACAATATTCATTGATTTTTGCCATTGAAAAACGTCCAGAAATGATTGAAGCTACTGACTGAATGAAAGGAGCTGGCATCTCACTCTCTTTGAATCTTATTTATCATGCTAAGAGGAGCAGGAAAAAGCAAAAAATTTCAGAATTGCACCTTGCAATGCGGAGAAATTACTGTTTGTGCATTTACAATATTCATTGATTTTTGCCATTGAAAAACGTCCAGAAATGATTGAAGCTACTGACTGAATGAAAGGAGCTGGCATCTCACTCTCTTTGAATCTTCTTTATCATGCTAAGAGGAGCAGGAAAAAGCAAAAAATTTCAGAATTGCACCTTGCAATGCGGAGAAATTACTGTTTGTGCATTTACAATATTCATTGATTTTTGCCATTGAAAAACATGTTATTCATATACCAGAAATGTTTGAAGCTACTGACTGAATGAAAGGAGCTGGCACCTCACTCTCTTTGAATCTTCTTTATCATGCTAAGAGGAGCGGGAAAAAGCAAAAAATTTCAGAATTGCACCTTGCAATGCGGAGAAATTACTGTTTGTGCATTTACAATATTCATTGATTTTTGCCATTGAAAAACGTCCAGAAATGATTGAAGGTACTGACTGAATGAAAGGAGCTGGCATCTCACTCTCTTTGAATCTTCTTTATCATGCTAAGAGGAGCAGGAAAAAGCAAAAAATTTCAGAATTGCACCTTGCAATGCGGAGAAATTACTGTTTGTGCATTTACAAAATTCATTGATTTTTGCCATTGAAAAACGTCCAGAAATGATTGAAGCTACTGACTGAATGAAAGGAGCTGGCATCTCACTCTCTTTGAATCTTCTTTATCATGCTAAGAGGAGCAGGAAAAAGCAAAAAATTTCAGAATTGCACCTTGCAATGCGGAGAAATTACAGTTTGTGCATTTACAATATTCATTGATTTTTGCCATTGAGAAACGTCCAGAAATGATTGAAGCTACTGACTGAATGAAAGGAGCTGGCATCTCACTCTCTTTGAATCTTTATCATGCTAAGAGGAGCAGGAAAAAGCAAAAAATTTCAGAATTGCACCTTGCAATGCGGAGAAATTACTGTTTGTGCATTTACAATATTCATTGATTTTTGCCATTGAAAAACATCATGTTATTCATATACCAGAAATGTTTGAAGCTACTGACTGAATGAAAGGAGCTGGCATCTCACTCTCTTTGAATCTTCTTTATCATGCTAAGAGGAGCAGGAAAAAGCAAAAAATTTCAGAATTGCACCTTGCAATGTGGAGAAATTACTGTTTGTGCATTTACAATATTCATTGATTTTTACCATTGAAAAACGTCCAGAAATGATTGAAGCTACTGACTGAATGAAAGTAGCTGGCATCTCACTCTCTTTGAATCTTCTTTATCATGCTAAGAGGAGCAGGAAAAAGCAAAAAATTTCAGACTTGCACCTTGCAATGCGGAGAAATTACTGTTTGTGCATTTACAATATTCATTGATTTTTGCCATTGAAAAACATCATGTTATTCATATACCAGAAATGTTTGAAGCTACTGACTGAATGAAAGGAGCTGGCATCTCACTCTCTTTGAATCTTCTTTATCATGCTAAGAGGAGCAGGAAAAAGCAAAAAATTTCAGAATTGCACCTTGCAATGCGGAGAAATTACTGTTTGTGCATTTACAATATTCATTGATTTTTGCCATTGAAAAACATCATGTTATTCATATACCAGAAATGTTTGAAGCTACTGACTGAATGAAAGGAGCTGGCATCTCACTCTCTTTGAATCTTCTTTATCATGCTAAGAGGAGCAGGAAAAAGCAAAAAATTTCAGAATTGCACCTTGCAATGCGGAGAAATTACTGTTTGTGCATTTACAATATTCATTGATTTTTGCCATTGAAAAACATCATGTTATTCATATACCAGAAATGTTTGAAGCTACTGACTGAATGAAAGGAGCTGACATCTCACTCTCTTTGAATCTTCTTTATCATGCTAAGAGGAGCAGGAAAAAGCAAAAAATTTCAGAATTGCACCTTGCAATGCGGAGAAATTACTGTTTGTGCATTTACAATATTCATTGATTTTTGCCATTGAAAAACGTCCAGAAATGATTGAAGCTACTGACTGAATGAAAGGAGCTGGCATCTCACTCTCTTTGAATCATGCTAAGAGGAGCAGGAAAAAGCAAAAAATTTCAGAATTGCACCTTGCAATGCGGAGAAATTACTGTTTGTGCATTTACAATATTCATTTATTTTTGCCATTGAAAAACATCATGTTATTCATATACCAGAAATGTTTGAAGCTACTGACTGAATGAAAGGAGCTGGCATCTCACTCTCTTTGAATCTTCTTTATCATGCTAAGAGGAGCAGGAAAAAGCAAAAAATTTTAGAATTGCACCTTGCAATGTGGAGAAATTACTGTTTGTGCATTTACAATATTCATTGATTTTTACCATTGAAAAACGTCCAGAAATGATTGAAGCTACTGACTGAATGAAAGTAGCTGGCATCTCACTCTCTTTGAATCTTCTTTATCATGCTAAGAGGAGCAGGAAAAAGCAAAAAATTTCAGACTTGCACCTTGCAATGCGGAGAAATTACTGTTTGTGCATTTACAATATTCATTGATTTTTGCCATTGAAAAACATCATGTTATTCATATACCAGAAATGTTTGAAGCTACTGACTGAATGAAAGGAGCTGGCATCTCACTCTCTTTGAATCTTCTTTATCATGCTAAGAGGAGCAGGAAAAAGCAAAAAATTTCAGAATTGCACCTTGCAATGCGGAGAAATTACTGTTTGTGCATTTACAATATTCATTGATTTTTGCCATTGAAAAACGTCCAGAAATGATTGAAGCTACTGACTGAATGAAAGGAGCTGGCATCTCACTCTCTTTGAATCTTCTTTATCATGCTAAGAGGAGCAGGAAAAAGCAAAAAATTTCAGAATTGCACCTTGCAATGCGGAGAAATTACTGTTTGTGCATTTACAATATTCATTGATTTTTGCCATTGAAAAACGTCCAGAAATGATTGAAGCTACTGACTGAATGAAAGGAGCTGGCATCTCACTCTCTTTGAATCTTCTTTATCATGCTAAGAGGAGCAGGAAAAAGCAAAAAATTTCAGAATTGCACCTTGCAATGCGGAGAAATTACTGTTTGTGCATTTACAATATTCATTGATTTTTGCCATTGAAAAACATGTTATTCATATACCAGAAATGTTTGAAGCTACTGACTGAATGAAAGGAGCTGGCACCTCAATCTCTTTGAATCTTCTTTATCATGCTAAGAGGAGCGGGAAAAAGCAAAAAATTTCAGAATTGCACCTTGCAATGCAGAGAAATTACTGTTTGTGCATTTACAATATTCATTGATTTTTGCCATTGAAAAACGTCCAGAAATGATTGAAGGTACTGACTGAATGAAAGGAGCTGGCATCTCACTCTCTTTGAATCTTCTTTATCATGCTAAGAGGAGCAGGAAAAAGCAAAAAATTTCAGAATTGCACCTTGCAATGCGGAGAAATTACTGTTTGTGCATTTACAATATTCATTGATTTTTGCCATTGAAAAACGTCCAGAAATGATTGAAGCTACTGACTGAATGAAAGGAGCTGGCATCTCACTCTCTTTGAATCTTCTTTATCATGCTAAGAGGAGCAGGAAAAAGCAAAAAATTTCAGAATTGCACCTTGCAATGCGGAGAAATTACTGTTTGTGCATTTACAATATTCATTGATTTTTGCCATTGAAAAACATCATGTTATTCATATACCAGAAATGTTTGAAGCTACTGACTGAATGAAAGGAGCTGGCATCTCACTCTCTTTGAATCTTCTTTATCATGCTAAGAGGAGCAGGAAAAAGTAAAAATTTCAGAATTGCACCTTGCAATGTGGAGAAATTACTGTTTGTGCATTTACAATATTCATTGATTTTTACCATTGAAAAACGTCCAGAAATGATTGAAGCTACTGACTGAATGAAAGTAGCTGGCATCTCACTCTCTTTGAATCTTCTTTATCATGCTAAGAGGAGCAGGAAAAAGCAAAAAATTTCAGACTTGCACCTTGCAATGCGGAGAAATTACTGTTTGTGCATTTACAATATTCATTAATTTTTGCCATTGAAAAACATCATGTTATTCATATACCAGAAATGTTTGAAGCTACTGACTGAATGAAAGGAGCTGGCATCTCACTCTCTTTGAATCTTCTTTATCATGCTAAGAGGAGCAGAAAAAAGCAAAAAATTTCAGACTTGCACCTTGCAATGCGGAGAAATTACTGTTTGTGCATTTACAATATTCATTGATTTTTGCCATTGAAAAACATCATGTTATTCATATACCAGAAATGTTTGAAGCTACTGACTGAATGAAAGGAGCTGGCATCTCACTCTCTTTGAATCTTCTTTATCATGCTAAGAGGAGCAGGAAAAAGCAAAAAATTTCAGAATTGCACCTTGCAATGCGGAGAAATTACTGTTTGTGCATTTACAATATTCATTGATTTTTGCCATTGAAAAACGTCCAGAAATGATTGAAGGTACTGACTGAATGAAAGGAGCTGGCATCTCACTCTCTTTGAATCTTCTTTATCATGCTAAGAGGAGCAGGAAAAAGCAAAAAATTTCAGAATTGCAACTTGCAATGCGGAGAAATTACTGTTTGTGCATTTACAATATTCATTGATTTTTGCCATTGAAAAACGTCCAGAAATGATTGAAGCTACTGACTGAATGAAAGGAGCTGGCATCTCACTCTCTTTGAATATTCTTTATCATGCTAAGTGGAGCAGGAAAAAGCAAAAAATTTCAGAATTGCACCTTGCAATGCGGAGAAATTACAGTTTGTGCATTTACAATATTCATTGATTTTTGCCATTGAAAAACGTCCAGAAATGATTGAAGCTACTGACTGAATGAAAGGAGCTGGCATCTCACTCTCTTTGAATCTTCTTTATCATGCTAAGAGGAGCAGGAAAAAGCAAAAAATTTCAGAATTGCACCTTGCAATGCGGAGAAATTACTGTTTGTGCATTTACAATATTCGTTGATTTTTGCCATTGAAAAACGTCCAGAAATGATTGAAGCTACTGACTGAATGAAAGGAGCTGGCATCTCACTCTCTTTGAATCTTCTTTATCATGCTAAGAGGAGCAGGAAAAAGCAAAAAATTTCAGAATTGCACCTTGCAATGCGGAGAAATTACAGTTTGTGCATTTACAATATTCATTGATTTTTGCCATTGAAAAACGTCCAGAAATGATTGAAGCTACTGACTGAATGAAAGGAGCTGGCATCTCACTCTCTTTGAATCTTCTTTATCATGCTAAGAGGAGCAGGAAAAAGCAACAAATTTCAGAATTGCACCTTGCAATGCGGAGAATTTACTGTTTGTGCATTTACAATATTCATTGATTTTTGCCATTGAAAAACATGTTATTCATATACCAGAAATGTTTGAAGCTCCTGACTGAATGAAAGGAGCTGGCACCTCACTCTCTTTGAATCTTCTTTATCATGCTAAGAGGAGCAGGAAAAAGCAAAAAATTTCAGAATTGCACCTTGCAATGCGGAGAAATTACTGTTTGTGCATTTACAATATTCGTTGATTTTTGCCATTGAAAAACGTCCAGAAATGATTGAAGCTACTGACTGAATGAAAGGAGCTGGCATCTCACTCTCTTTGAATCTTCTTTATCATGCTAAGAGGAGCAGGAAAAAGCAAAAAAATTCAGAATTGCACCTTGCAATGCGGAGAAATTACTGTTTGTGCATTTACAATATTCATTGATTTTTGCCATTGAAAAACATCATGTTATTCATATACCAGAAATGTTTGAAGCTACTGACTGAATGAAAGGAGCTGGCATCTCACTCTCTTTGAATCTTCTTTATCATGCTAAGAGGAGCAGGAAAAAGCAAAAAATTTCAGAATTGCACCTTGCAATGCGGAGAAATTACTGTTTGTGCATTTACAATATTCATTGATTTTTGCCATTGAAAAACATAATGTTATTCATATACCAGAAATGTTTGAAGCTACTGACTGAATGAAAGGAGCTGGCATCTCAATCTCTTTGAATCTTCTTTATCATGCTAAGAGGAGCATGAAAAAGCAAAAAATTTCAGAATTGCACCTTGCAATGTGGAGAAATTACTGTTTGTGCATTTACAATATTCATTGATTTTTACCATTGAAAAACGTCCAGAAATGATTGAAGCTACTGACTGAATGAAAGTAGCTGGCATCTCACTCTCTTTGAATCTTCTTTATCATGCTAAGAGGAGCAGGAAAAAGCAAAAAATTTCAGACTTGCACCTTGCAATGCGGAGAAATTACTGTTTGTGCATTTACAATATTCATTGATTTTTGCCATTGAAAAACATCATGTTATTCATATACCAGAAATGTTTGAAGCTACTGACTGAATGAAAGGAGCTGGCATCTCACTCTCTTTGAATCTTCTTTATCATGCTAAGAGGAGCAGAAAAAAGCAAAAAATTTCAGACTTGCACCTTGCAATGCGGAGAAATTACTGTTTGTGCATTTACAATATTCATTGATTTTTGCCATTGAAAAACATCATGTTATTCATATACCAGAAATGTTTGAAGCTACTGACTGAATGAAAGGAGCTGGCATCTCACTCTCTTTGAATCTTCTTTATCATGCTAAGAGGAGCAGGAAAAAGCAAAAAATTTCAGAATTGCACCTTGCAATGCGGAGAAATTACTGTTTGTGCATTTACAATATTCATTGATTTTTGCCATTGAAAAACGTCCAGAAATGATTGAAGGTACTGACTGAATGAAAGGAGCTGGCATCTCACTCTCTTTGAATCTTCTTTATCATGCTAAGAGGAGCAGGAAAAAGCAAAAAATTTCAGAATTGCAACTTGCAATGCGGAGAAATTACTGTTTGTGCATTTACAATATTCATTGATTTTTGCCATTGAAAAACGTCCAGAAATGATTGAAGCTACTGACTGAATGAAAGGAGCTGGCATCTCACTCTCTTTGAATCTTCTTTATCATGCTAAGTGGAGCAGGAAAAAGCAAAAAATTTCAGAATTGCACCTTGCAATGCGGAGAAATTACAGTTTGTGCATTTACAATATTCATTGATTTTTGCCATTGAAAAACGTCCAGAAATGATTGAAGCTACTGACTGAATGAAAGGAGCTGGCATCTCACTCTCTTTGAATCTTCTTTATCATGCTAAGAGGAGCAGGAAAAAGCAAAAAATTTCAGAATTGCACCTTGCAATGCGGAGAAATTACTGTTTGTGCATTTACAATATTCGTTGATTTTTGCCATTGAAAAACGTCCAGGAATGATTGAAGCTACTGACTGAATGAAAGGAGCTGGCATCTCACTCTCTTTGAATCTTCTTTATCATGCTAAGAGGAGCAGGAAAAAGCAAAAAATTTCAGAATTGCACCTTGCAATGAGGAGAAATTACAGTTTGTGCATTTACAATATTCATTGATTTTTGCCATTGAAAAACGTCCAGAAATGATTGAAGCTACTGACTGAATGAAAGGAGCTGGCATCTCACTCTCTTTGAATCTTCTTTATCATGCTAAGAGGAGCAGGAAAAAGCAAAAAATTTCAGAATTGCACCTTGCAATGCGGAGAATTTACTGTTTGTGCATTTACAATATTCATTGATTTTTGCCATTGAAAAACATGTTATTCATATACCAGAAATGTTTGAAGCTCCTGACTGAATGAAAGGAGCTGGCACCTCACTCTCTTTGAATCTTCTTTATCATGCTAAGAGGAGCAGGAATAAGCAAAAAATTTCAGAATTGCACCTTGCAATGCGGAGAAATTACTGTTTGTGCATTTACAATATTCATTGATTTTTGCCATTGAAAAACGTCCAGAAATGATTGAAGCTACTGACTGAATGAAAGGAGCTGGCATCTCACTCTCTTTGAATCTTCTTTATCATGCTAAGAGGAGCAGGAAAAAGCAAAAAATTTCAGAATTGCACCTTGCAATGCGGAGAAATTACTGTTTGTGCATTTACAATATTCATTGATTTTTGCCATTGAAAAATGTCCAGAAATGATTGAAGCTACTGACTGAATGAAAGGAGCTGGCATCTCACTCTCTTTGAATCTTCTTTATCATGCTAAGAGGAGCAGGAAAAAGCAAAAAATTTCAGAATTGCGCCTTGCAATGCGGAGAAATTACTGTTTGTGCATTTACAAAATTCATTGATTTTTGCCATTGAAAAACATCATGTTATTCATATACCAGAAATGATTGAAGCTACTGACTGAAGGAAAGGAGCTGGCATCTCACTCTCTTTGAATCTTCTTTATCATGCTAAGAGGAGCAGGAAAAAGCAAAAAATTTCAGAATTGCAACTTGCAATGCGGAGAATTTACTGTTTGTGCATTTACAATATTCATTGATTTTTGCCATTGAAAAACGTCCAGAAATGATTGAAGCTACTGACTGAATGAAAGGAGCTGGCATCTCACTCTCTTTGAATCTTCTTTATCATGCTAAGAGGAGCAGGAAAAAGCAAAAAATTTCAGAATTGCACCTTGCAATGCGGAGAAATTACAGTTTGTGCATTTACAATATTCATTGATTTTTGCCATTGAAAAACGTCCAGAAATGATTGAAGCTACTGACTGAATGAAAGGAGCTGGCATCTCACTCTCTTTGAATCTTCTTTATCATGCTAAGAGGAGCAGGAAAAAGCAAAAAATTTCAGAATTGCACCTTGCAATGCGGAGAAATTACTGTTTGTGCATTTACAATATTCGTTGATTTTTGCCATTGAAAAACGTCCAGAAATGATTGAAGCTACTGACTGAATGAAAGGAGCTGGCATCTCACTCTCTTTGAATCTTCTTTATCATGCTAAGAGGAGCAGGAAAAAGCAAAAAATTTCAGAATTGCACCTTGCAATGCGGAGAAATTACAGTTTGTGCACTTACAATATTCATTGATTTTTGCCATTGAAAAACGTCCAGAAATGATTGAAGCTACTGACTGAATGAAAGGAGCTGGAATCTCACTCTCTTTGAATCTTCTTTATCATGCTAAGAGGAGCAGGAAAAAGCAAAAAATTTCAGAATTGCACCTTGCAATGCGGAGAAATTACTGTTTGTGCATTTACAATATTCATTGATTTTTGCCATTGAAAAACATGTTATTCATATACCAGAAATGTTTGAAGCTCCTGACTGAATGAAAGGAGCTGGCACCTCACTCTCTTTGAATCTTCTTTATCATGCTAAGAGGAGCAGGAAAAAGCAAAAAATTTCAGAATTGCACCTTGCAATGCGGAGAAATTACTGTTTGTGCATTTACAATATTCATTGATTTTTGCCATTGAAAAACGTCCAGAAATGATTGTAGCTACTGACTGAATGAAAGGAGCTGGCATCTCACTCTCTTTGAATCTTCTTTATCATGCTAAGAGGAGCAGGAAAAAGCAAAAAATTTCAGAATTGCACCTTGCAATGCAGAGAAATTACTGTTTGTGCATTTACAATATTCATTGATTTTTGCCATTGAAAAACATCATGTTTTTCATATACCAGAAATGTTTGAAGCTACTGACTGAATGAAAGGAGCTGACATCTCACTCTCTTTGAATCTTCTTTATCATGCTAAGAGGAGCAGGAAAAAGCAAAAAATTTCAGAATTGCACCTTGCAATGCGGAGAAATTACTGTTTGTGCATTTACAATATTCATTGATTTTTGCCATTGAAAAACGTCCAGAAATGATTGAAGCTACTGACTGAATGAAAGGAGCTGGCATCTCACTCTCTTTGAATCATGCTAAGAGGAGCAGGAAAAAGCAAAAAATTTCAGAATTGCACCTTGCAATGCGGAGAAATTACTGTTTGTGCATTTACAATATTCATTGATTTTTGCCATTGAAAAACATCATGTTATTCATATACCAGAAATGTTTGAAGCTACTGACTGAATGAAAGGAGCTGGCATCTCACTCTCTTTGAATCTTCTTTATCATGCTAAGAGGAGCAGGAAAAAGCAAAAAATTTTAGAATTGCACCTTGCAATGTGGAGAAATTACTGTTTGTGCATTTACAATATTCATTGATTTTTACCATTGAAAAACGTCCAGAAATGATTGAAGCTACTGACTGAATGAAAGTAGCTGGCATCTCACTCTCTTTGAATCTTCTTTATCATGCTAAGAGGAGCAGGAAAAAGCAAAAAATTTCAGACTTGCACCTTGCAATGCGGAGAAATTACTGTTTGTGCATTTACAATATTCATTGATTTTTGCCATTGAAAAACATCATGTTATTCATATACCAGAAATGTTTGAAGCTACTGACTGAATGAAAGGAGCTGGCATCTCACTCTCTTTGAATCTTCTTTATCATGCTAAGAGGAGCAGGAAAAAGCAAAAAATTTCAGAATTGCACCTTGCAATGCGGAGAAATTACTGTTTGTGCATTTACAATATTCATTGATTTTTGCCATTGAAAAACGTCCAGAAATGATTGAAGCTACTGACTGAATGAAAGGAGCTGGCATCTCACTCTCTTTGAATCTTCTTTATCATGCTAAGAGGAGCAGGAAAAAGCAAAAAATTTCAGAATTGCACCTTGCAATGCGGAGAAATTACTGTTTGTGCATTTACAATATTCATTGATTTTTGCCATTGAAAAACATGTTATTCATATACCAGAAATGTTTGAAGCTACTGACTGAATGAAAGGAGCTGGCACCTCAATCTCTTTGAATCTTCTTTATCATGCTAAGAGGAGCGGGAAAAAGCAAAAAATTTCAGAATTGCACCTTGCAATGCGGAGAAATTACTGTTTGTGCATTTACAATATTCATTGATTTTTGCCATTGAAAAACGTCCAGAAATGATTGAAGGTACTGACTGAATGAAAGGAGCTGGCATCTCACTCTCTTTGAATCTTCTTTATCATGCTAAGAGGAGCAGGAAAAAGCAAAAAATTTCAGAATTGCACCTTGCAATGCGGAGAAATTACTGTTTGTGCATTTACAATATTCATTGATTTTTGCCATTGAAAAACGTCCAGAAATGATTGAAGCTACTGACTGAATGAAAGGAGCTGGCATCTCACTCTCTTTGAATCTTCTTTATCATGCTAAGAGGAGCAGGAAAAAGCAAAAAATTTCAGAATTGCACCTTGCAATGCGGAGAAATTACTGTTTGTGCATTTACAATATTCATTGATTTTTGCCATTGAAAAACATCCAGAAATGATTGAAGCTACTGACTGAATGAAAGGAGCTGGCATCTCACTCTCTTTGAATCTTCTTTATCATGCTAAGAGGAGCAGGAAAAAGCAAAAAATTTCAGAATTGCACCTTGCAATGCGGAGAAATTACTGTTTGTGCATTTACAATATTCATTGATTTTTGCCATTGAAAAACATCATGTTATTCATATACCAGAAATGTTTGAAGCTACTGACTGAATGAAAGGAGCTGGCATCTCACTCTCTTTGAATCTTCTTTATCATGCTAAGAGGAGCAGGAAAAAGTAAAAATTTCAGAATTGCACCTTGCAATGTGGAGAAATTACTGTTTGTGCATTTACAATATTCATTGATTTTTACCATTGAAAAACGTCCAGAAATGATTGAAGCTACTGACTGAATGAAAGTAGCTGGCATCTCACTCTCTTTGAATCTTCTTTATCATGCTAAGAGGAGCAGGAAAAAGCAAAAAATTTCAGACTTGCACCTTGCAATGCGGAGAAATTACTGTTTGTGCATTTACAATATTCATTAATTTTTGCCATTGAAAAACATCATGTTATTCATATACCAGAAATGTTTGAAGCTACTGACTGAATGAAAGGAGCTGGCATCTCACTCTCTTTGAATCTTCTTTATCATGCTAAGAGGAGCAGAAAAAAGCAAAAAATTTCAGACTTGCACCTTGCAATGCGGAGAAATTACTGTTTGTGCATTTACAATATTCATTGATTTTTGCCATTGAAAAACATCATGTTATTCATATACCAGAAATGTTTGAAGCTACTGACTGAATGAAAGGAGCTGGCATCTCACTCTCTTTGAATCTTCTTTATCATGCTAAGAGGAGCAGGAAAAAGCAAAAAATTTCAGAATTGCACCTTGCAATGCGGAGAAATTACTGTTTGTGCATTTACAATATTCATTGATTTTTGCCATTGAAAAACGTCCAGAAATGATTGAAGGTACTGACTGAATGAAAGGAGCTGGCATCTCACTCTCTTTGAATCTTCTTTATCATGCTAAGAGGAGCAGGAAAAAGCAAAAAATTTCAGAATTGCAACTTGCAATGCGGAGAAATTACTGTTTGTGCATTTACAATATTCATTGATTTTTGCCATTGAAAAACGTCCAGAAATGATTGAAGCTACTGACTGAATGAAAGGAGCTGGCATCTCACTCTCTTTGAATATTCTTTATCATGCTAAGTGGAGCAGGAAAAAGCAAAAAATTTCAGAATTGCACCTTGCAATGCGGAGAAATTACAGTTTGTGCATTTACAATATTCATTGATTTTTGCCATTGAAAAACGTCCAGAAATGATTGAAGCTACTGACTGAATGAAAGGAGCTGGCATCTCACTCTCTTTGAATCTTCTTTATCATGCTAAGAGGAGCAGGAAAAAGCAAAAAATTTCAGAATTGCACCTTGCAATGCGGAGAAATTACTGTTTGTGCATTTACAATATTCGTTGATTTTTGCCATTGAAAAACGTCCAGAAATGATTGAAGCTACTGACTGAATGAAAGGAGCTGGCATCTCACTCTCTTTGAATCTTCTTTATCATGCTAAGAGGAGCAGGAAAAAGCAAAAAATTTCAGAATTGCACCTTGCAATGCGGAGAAATTACAGTTTGTGCATTTACAATATTCATTGATTTTTGCCATTGAAAAACGTCCAGAAATGATTGAAGCTACTGACTGAATGAAAGGAGCTGGCATCTCACTCTCTTTGAATCTTCTTTATCATGCTAAGAGGAGCAGGAAAAAGCAACAAATTTCAGAATTGCACCTTGCAATGCGGAGAATTTACTGTTTGTGCATTTACAATATTCATTGATTTTTGCCATTGAAAAACATGTTATTCATATACCAGAAATGTTTGAAGCTCCTGACTGAATGAAAGGAGCTGGCACCTCACTCTCTTTGAATCTTCTTTATCATGCTAAGAGGAGCAGGAAAAAGCAAAAAATTTCAGAATTGCACCTTGCAATGCGGAGAAATTACTGTTTGTGCATTTACAATATTCATTGATTTTTGCCATTGAAAAACGTCCAGAAATGATTGAAGCTACTGACTGAATGAAAGGAGCTGGCATCTCACTCTCTTTGAATCTTCTTTATCATGCTAAGAGGAGCAGGAAAAAGCAAAAAATTTCAGAATTGCGCCTTGCAATGCGGAGAAATTACTGTTTGTGCATTTACAAAATTCATTGATTTTTGCCATTGAAAAACATCATGTTATTCATATACCAGAAATGATTGAAGCTACTGACTGAAGGAAAGGAGCTGGCATCTCACTCTCTTTGAATCTTCTTTATCATGCTAAGAGGAGCAGGAAAAAGCAAAAAATTTCAGAATTGCACCTTGCAATGCGGAGAATTTACTGTTTGTGCATTTACAATATTCATTGATTTTTGCCATTGAAAAACGTCCAGAAATTATTGAAGCTACTGACTGAATGAAAGGAGCTGGCATCTCACTCTCTTTGAATCTTTTTTATCATGCTAAGAGGAGCAGGAAAAAGCAAAAAATTTCAGAATTGCACCTTGCAATGCGGAGAAATTACAGTTTGTGCATTTACAATATTCATTGATTTTTGCCATTGAAAAACGTCCAGAAATGATTGAAGCTACTGACTGAATGAAAGGAGCTGGCATCTCACTCTCTTTGAATCTTCTTTATCATGCTAAGAGGAGCAGGAAAAAGCAAAAAATTTCAGAATTGCACCTTGCAATGCGGAGAAATTACTGTTTGTGCATTTACAATATTCGTTGATTTTTGCCATTGAAAAACGTCCAGAAATGATTGAAGCTACTGACTGAATGAAAGGAGCTGGCATCTCACTCTCTTTGAATCTTCTTTATCATGCTAAGAGGAGCAGGAAAAAGCAAAAAATTTCAGAATTGCACCTTGCAATGCGGAGAAATTACTGTTTGTGCATTTACAATATTCATTGATTTTTGCCATTGAAAAACATCATGTTATTCATATACCAGAAATGTTTGAAGCTACTGACTGAATGAAAGGAGCTGGCATCTCACTCTCTTTGAATCTTCTTTATCATGCTAAGAGGAGCAGGAAAAAGCAAAAAATTTCAGAATTGCACCTTGCAATGCGGAGAAATTACTGTTTGTGCATTTACAATATTCATTGATTTTTGCCATTGAAAAACATAATGTTATTCATATACCAGAAATGTTTGAAGCTACTGACTGAATGAAAGGAGCTGGCATCTCAATCTCTTTGAATCTTCTTTATCATGCTAAGAGGAGCATGAAAAAGCAAAAAATTTCAGAATTGCACCTTGCAATGTCGAGGAATTACTGTTTGTGCATTTACAATATTCATTGATTTTTACCATTGAAAAACGTCCAGAAATGATTGAAGCTACTGACTGAATGAAAGTAGCTGGCATCTCACTCTCTTTGAATCTTCTTTATCATGCTAAGAGGAGCAGGAAAAAGCAAAAAATTTCAGACTTGCACCTTGCAATGCGGAGAAATTACTGTTTGTGCATTTACAATATTCATTGATTTTTGCCATTGAAAAACATCATGTTATTCATATACCAGAAATGTTTGAAGCTACTGACTGAATGAAAGGAGCTGGCATCTCACTCTCTTTGAATCTTCTTTATCATGCTAAGAGGAGCAGAAAAAAGCAAAAAATTTCAGACTTGCACCTTGCAATGCGGAGAAATTACTGTTTGTGCATTTACAATATTCATTAATTTTTGCCATTGAAAAACATCATGTTATTCATATACCAGAAATGTTTGAAGCTACTGACTGAATGAAAGGAGCTGGCATCTCACTCTCTTTGAATCTTCTTTATCATGCTAAGAGGAGCAGAAAAAAGCAAAAAATTTCAGACTTGCACCTTGCAATGCGGAGAAATTACTGTTTGTGCATTTACAATATTCATTAATTTTTGCCATTGAAAAACATCATGTTATTCATATACCAGAAATGTTTGAAGCTACTGACTGAATGAAAGGAGCTGGCATCTCACTCTCTTTGAATCTTCTTTATCATGCTAAGAGGAGCAGAAAAAAGCAAAAAATTTCAGACTTGCACCTTGCAATGCGGAGAAATTACTGTTTGTGCATTTACAATATTCATTGATTTTTGCCATTGAAAAACATCATGTTATTCATATACCAGAAATGTTTGAAGCTACTGACTGAATGAAAGGAGCTGGCATCTCACTCTCTTTGAATCTTCTTTATCATGCTAAGAGGAGCAGGAAAAAGCAAAAAATTTCAGAATTGCACCTTGCAATGCGGAGAAATTACTGTTTGTGCATTTACAATATTCATTGATTTTTGCCATTGAAAAACGTCCAGAAATGATTGAAGGTACTGACTGAATGAAAGGAGCTGGCATCTCACTCTCTTTGAATATTCTTTATCATGCTAAGTGGAGCAGGAAAAAGCAAAAAATTTCAGAATTGCACCTTGCAATGCGGAGAAATTACAGTTTGTGCATTTACAATATTCATTGATTTTTGCCATTGAAAAACGTCCAGAAATGATTGAAGCTACTGACTGAATGAAAGGAGCTGGCATCTCACTCTCTTTGAATCTTCTTTATCATGCTAAGAGGAGCAGGAAAAAGCAAAAAATTTCAGAATTGCACCTTGCAATGCGGAGAAATTACTGTTTGTGCATTTACAATATTCGTTGATTTTTGCCATTGAAAAACGTCCAGAAATGATTGAAGCTACTGACTGAATGAAAGGAGCTGGCATCTCACTCTCTTTGAATCTTCTTTATCATGCTAAGAGGAGCAGGAAAAAGCAAAAAATTTCAGAATTGCACCTTGCAATGCGGAGAAATTACAGTTTGTGCATTTACAATATTCATTGATTTTTGCCATTGAAAAACGTCCAGAAATGATTGAAGCTACTGACTGAATGAAAGGAGCTGGCATCTCACTCTCTTTGAATCTTCTTTATCATGCTAAGAGGAGCAGGAAAAAGCAACAAATTTCAGAATTGCACCTTGCAATGCGGAGAATTTACTGTTTGTGCATTTACAATATTCATTGATTTTTGCCATTGAAAAACATGTTATTCATATACCAGAAATGTTTGAAGCTCCTGACTGAATGAAATGAGCTGGCACCTCACTCTCTTTGAATCTTCTTTATCATGCTAAGAGGAGCAGGAAAAAGCAAAAAATTTCAGAATTGCACCTTGCAATGCGGAGAAATTACTGTTTGTGCATTTACAATATTCATTGATTTTTGCCATTGAAAAACGTCCAGAAATGATTGAAGCTACTGACTGAATGAAAGGAGCTGGCATCTCACTCTCTTTGAATCTTCTTTATCATGCTAAGAGGAGCAGGAAAAAGCAAAAAATTTCAGAATTGCACCTTGCAATGCGGAGAAATTACTGTTTGTGCATTTACAATATTCATTGATTTTTGCCATTGAAAAATTTCCAGAAATGATTGAAGCTACTGACTGAATGAAAGGAGCTGGCATCTCACTCTCTTTGAATCTTCTTTATCATGCTAAGAGGAGCAGGAAAAAGCAAAAAATTTCAGAATTGCGCCTTGCAATGCGGAGAAATTACTGTTTGTGCATTTACAAAATTCATTGATTTTTGCCATTGAAAAACATCATGTTATTCATATACCAGAAATGATTGAAGCTACTGACTGAAGGAAAGGAGCTGGCATCTCACTCTCTTTGAATCTTCTTTATCATGCTAAGAGGAGCAGGAAAAAGCAAAAAATTTCAGAATTGCACCTTGCAATGCGGAGAATTTACTGTTTGTGCATTTACAATATTCATTGATTTTTGCCATTGAAAAACGTCCAGAAATTATTGAAGCTACTGACTGAATGAAAGGAGCTGGCATCTCACTCTCTTTGAATCTTCTTTATCATGCTAAGAGGAGCAGGAAAAAGCAAAAAATTTCAGAATTGCACCTTGCAATGCGGAGAAATTACAGTTTGTGCATTTACAATATTCATTGATTTTTGCCATTGAAAAACGTCCAGAAATGATTGAAGCTACTGACTGAATGAAAGGAGCTGGCATCTCACTCTCTTTGAATCTTCTTTATCATGCTAAGAGGAGCAGGAAAAAGCAAAAAATTTCAGAATTGCACCTTGCAATGCGGAGAAATTACTGTTTGTGCATTTACAATATTCGTTGATTTTTGCCATTGAAAAACGTCCAGAAATGATTGAAGCTACTGACTGAATGAAAGGAGCTGGCATCTCACTCTCTTTGAATCTTCTTTATCATGCTAAGAGGAGCAGGAAAAAGCAAAAAATTTCAGAATTGCACCTTGCAATGCGGAGAAATTACTGTTTGTGCATTTACAATATTCATTGATTTTTGCCATTGAAAAACATCATGTTATTCATATACCAGAAATGTTTGAAGCTACTGACTGAATGAAAGGAGCTGGCATCTCACTCTCTTTGAATCTTCTTTATCATGCTAAGAGGAGCAGGAAAAAGCAAAAAATTTCAGAATTGCACCTTGCAATGCGGAGAAATTACTGTTTGTGCATTTACAATATTCATTGATTTTTGCCATTGAAAAACATAATGTTATTCATATACCAGAAATGTTTGAAGCTACTGACTGAATGAAAGGAGCTGGCATCTCAATCTCTTTGAATCTTCTTTATCATGCTAAGAGGAGCATGAAAAAGCAAAAAATTTCAGAATTGCACCTTGCAATGTCGAGGAATTACTGTTTGTGCATTTACAATATTCATTGATTTTTACCATTGAAAAACGTCCAGAAATGATTGAAGCTACTGACTGAATGAAAGTAGCTGGCATCTCACTCTCTTTGAATCTTCTTTATCATGCTAAGAGGAGCAGGAAAAAGCAAAAAATTTCAGACTTGCACCCTGCAATGCGGAGAAATTACTGTTTGTGCATTTACAATATTCATTGATTTTTGCCATTGAAAAACATCATGTTATTCATATACCAGAAATGTTTGAAGCTACTGACTGAATGAAAGGAGCTGGCATCTCACTCTCTTTGAATCTTCTTTATCATGCTAAGAGGAGCAGAAAAAAGCAAAAAATTTCAGACTTGCACCTTGCAATGCGGAGAAATTACTGTTTGTGCATTTACAATATTCATTGATTTTTTCCATTGAAAAACATCATGTTATTCATATACCAGAAATGTTTGAAGCTACTGACTGAATGAAAGGAGCTGGCATCTCACTCTCTTTGAATCTTCTTTATCATGCTAAGAGGAGCAGGAAAAAGCAAAAAATTTCAGAATTGCACCTTGCAATGCGGAGAAATTACTGTTTGTGCATTTACAATATTCATTGATTTTTGCCATTGAAAAACGTCCAGAAATGATTGAAGGTACTGACTGAATGAAAGGAGCTGGCATCTCACTCTCTTTGAATCTTCTTTATCATGCTAAGAGGAGCAGGAAAAAGCAAAAAATTTCAGAATTGCAACTTGCAATGCGGAGAAATTACTGTTTGTGCATTTACAATATTCATTGATTTTTGCCATTGAAAAACGTCCAGAAATGATTGAAGCTACTGACTGAATGAAAGGAGCTGGCATCTCACTCTCTTTGAATCTTCTTTATCATGCTAAGTGGAGCAGGAAAAAGCAAAAAATTTCAGAATTGCACCTTGCAATGCGGAGAAATTACAGTTTGTGCATTTACAATATTCATTGATTTTTGCCATTGAAAAACGTCCAGAAATGATTGAAGCTACTGACTGAATGAAAGGAGCTGGCATCTCACTCTCTTTGAATCTTCTTTATCATGCTAAGAGGAGCAGGAAAAAGCAAAAAATTTCAGAATTGCACCTTGCAATGCGGAGAAATTACTGTTTGTGCATTTACAATATTCGTTGATTTTTGCCATTGAAAAACGTCCAGAAATGATTGAAGCTACTGACTGAATGAAAGGAGCTGGCATCTCACTCTCTTTGAATCTTCTTTATCATGCTAAGAGGAGCAGGAAAAAGCAAAAAATTTCAGAATTGCACCTTGCAATGCGGAGAAATTACAGTTTGTGCATTTACAATATTCATTGATTTTTGCCATTGAAAAACGTCCAGAAATGATTGAAGCTACTGACTGAATGAAAGGAGCTGGCATCTCACTCTCTTTGAATCTTCTTTATCATGCTAAGAAGAGCAGGAAAAAGCAAAAAATTTCAGAATTGCACCTTGCAATGCGGAGAATTTACTGTTTGTGCATTTACAATATTCATTGATTTTTGCCATTGAAAAACATGTTATTCATATACCAGAAATGTTTGAAGCTCCTGACTGAATGAAAGGAGCTGGCACCTCACTCTCTTTGAATCTTCTTTATCATGCTAAGAGGAGCAGGAAAAAGCAAAAAATTTCAGAATTGCACCTTGCAATGCGGAGAAATTACTGTTTGTGCATTTACAATATTCATTGATTTTTGCCATTGAAAAACGTCCAGAAATGATTGAAGCTACTGACTGAATGAAAGGAGCTGGCATCTCACTCTCTTTGAATCTTCTTTATCATGCTAAGAGGAGCAGTAAAAAGCAAAAAATTTCAGAATTGCACCTTGCAATGCGGAGAAATTACTGTTTGTGCATTTTCAATATTCATTGATTTTTGCCATTGAAAAACATCATGTTATTCATATACCAGAAATGTTTGAAGCTACTGACTGAATGAAAGGAGCTGGCATCTCACTCTCTTTGAATCTTCTTTATCATGCTAAGAGGAGCAGGAAAAAGCAAAAAATTTCAGAATTGCACCTTGCAATGCGGAGAAATTACTGTTTGTGCATTTACAATATTCATTGATTTTTGCCATTGAAAAACATAATGTTATTCATATACCAGAAATGTTTGAAGCTACTGACTGAATGAAAGGAGCTGGCATCTCAATCTCTTTGAATCTTCTTTATCATGCTAAGAGGAGCATGAAAAAGCAAAAAATTTCAGAATTGCACCTTGCAATGTGGAGAAATTACTGTTTGTGCATTTACAATATTCATTGATTTTTACCATTGAAAAACGTCCAGAAATGATTGAAGCTACTGACTGAATGAAAGTAGCTGGCATCTCACTCTCTTTGAATCTTCTTTATCATGCTAAGAGGAGCAGGAAAAAGCAAAAAATTTCAGACTTGCACCTTGCAATGCGGAGAAATTACTGTTTGTGCATTTACAATATTCATTGATTTTTGCCATTGAAAAACATCATGTTATTCATATACCAGAAATGTTTGAAGCTACTGACTGAATGAAAGGAGCTGGCATCTCACTCTCTTTGAATCTTCTTTATCATGCTAAGAGGAGCAGGAAAAAGCAAAAAATTTCAGAATTGCACCTTGCAATGCGGAGAAATTACTGTTTGTGCATTTACAATATTCATTGATTTTTGCCATTGAAAAACATAATGTTATTCATATACCAGAAATGTTTGAAGCTACTGACTGAATGAAAGGAGCTGGCATCTCAATCTCTTTGAATCTTCTTTATCATGCTAAGAGGAGCATGAAAAAGCAAAAAATTTCAGAATTGCACCTTGCAATGTGGAGAAATTACTGTTTGTGCATTTACAATATTCATTGATTTTTACCATTGAAAAACGTCCAGAAATGATTGAAGCTACTGACTGAATGAAAGTAGCTGGCATCTCACTCTCTTTGAATCTTCTTTATCATGCTAAGAGGAGCAGGAAAAAGCAAAAAATTTCAGACTTGCACCTTGCAATGCGGAGAAATTACTGTTTGTGCATTTACAATATTCATTGATTTTTGCCATTGAAAAACATCATGTTATTCATATACCAGAAATGTTTGAAGCTACTGACTGAATGAAAGGAGCTGGCATCTCACTCTCTTTGAATCTTCTTTATCATGCTAAGAGGAGCAGGAAAAAGCAAAAAATTTCAGAATTGCACCTTGCAATGCGGAGAAATTACAGTTTGTGCATTTACAATATTCATTGATTTTTGCCATTGAAAAACGTCCAGAAATGATTGAAGCTACTGACTGAATGAAAGGAGCTGGCATCTCACTCTCTTTGAATCTTCTTTATCATGCTAAGAGGAGCAGGAAAAAGCAAAAAATTTCAGAATTGCACCTTGCAATGCGGAGAAATTACTGTTTGTGCATTTACAATATTCGTTGATTTTTGCCATTGAAAAACGTCCAGAAATGATTGAAGCTACTGACTGAATGAAAGGAGCTGGCATCTCACTCTCTTTGAATCTTCTTTATCATGCTAAGAGGAGCAGGAAAAAGCAAAAAATTTCAGAATTGCACCTTGCAATGCGGAGAAATTACTGTTTGTGCATTTACAATATTCATTGATTTTTGCCATTGAAAAACATCATGTTATTCATATACCAGAAATGTTTGAAGCTACTGACTGAATGAAAGGAGCTGGCATCTCACTCTCTTTGAATCTTCTTTATCATGCTAAGAGGAGCAGGAAAAAGCAAAAAATTTCAGAATTGCACCTTGCAATGCGGAGAAATTACTGTTTGTGCATTTACAATATTCATTGATTTTTGCCATTGAAAAACATAATGTTATTCATATACCAGAAATGTTTGAAGCTACTGACTGAATGAAAGGAGCTGGCATCTCAATCTCTTTGAATCTTCTTTATCATGCTAAGAGGAGCATGAAAAAGCAAAAAATTTCAGAATTGCACCTTGCAATGTCGAGGAATTACTGTTTGTGCATTTACAATATTCATTGATTTTTACCATTGAAAAACGTCCAGAAATGATTGAAGCTACTGACTGAATGAAAGTAGCTGGCATCTCACTCTCTTTGAATCTTCTTTATCATGCTAAGAGGAGCAGGAAAAAGCAAAAAATTTCAGACTTGCACCTTGCAATGCGGAGAAATTACTGTTTGTGCATTTACAATATTCATTGATTTTTGCCATTGAAAAACATCATGTTATTCATATACCAGAAATGTTTGAAGCTACTGACTGAATGAAAGGAGCTGGCATCTCACTCTCTTTGAATCTTCTTTATCATGCTAAGAGGAGCAGAAAAAAGCAAAAAATTTCAGACTTGCACCTTGCAATGCGGAGAAATTACTGTTTGTGCATTTACAATATTCATTGATTTTTTCCATTGAAAAACATCATGTTATTCATATACCAGAAATGTTTGAAGCTACTGACTGAATGAAAGGAGCTGGCATCTCACTCTCTTTGAATCTTCTTTATCATGCTAAGAGGAGCAGGAAAAAGCAAAAAATTTCAGAATTGCACCTTGCAATGCGGAGAAATTACTGTTTGTGCATTTACAATATTCATTGATTTTTGCCATTGAAAAACGTCCAGAAATGATTGAAGGTACTGACTGAATGAAAGGAGCTGGCATCTCACTCTCTTTGAATCTTCTTTATCATGCTAAGAGGAGCAGGAAAAAGCAAAAAATTTCAGAATTGCAACTTGCAATGCGGAGAAATTACTGTTTGTGCATTTACAATATTCATTGATTTTTGCCATTGAAAAACGTCCAGAAATGATTGAAGCTACTGACTGAATGAAAGGAGCTGGCATCTCACTCTCTTTGAATCTTCTTTATCATGCTAAGTGGAGCAGGAAAAAGCAAAAAATTTCAGAATTGCACCTTGCAATGCGGAGAAATTACAGTTTGTGCATTTACAATATTCATTGATTTTTGCCATTGAAAAACGTCCAGAAATGATTGAAGCTACTGACTGAATGAAAGGAGCTGGCATCTCACTCTCTTTGAATCTTCTTTATCATGCTAAGAGGAGCAGGAAAAAGCAAAAAATTTCAGAATTGCACCTTGCAATGCGGAGAAATTACTGTTTGTGCATTTACAATATTCGTTGATTTTTGCCATTGAAAAACGTCCAGAAATGATTGAAGCTACTGACTGAATGAAAGGAGCTGGCATCTCACTCTCTTTGAATCTTCTTTATCATGCTAAGAGGAGCAGGAAAAAGCAAAAAATTTCAGAATTGCACCTTGCAATGCGGAGAAATTACAGTTTGTGCATTTACAATATTCATTGATTTTTGCCATTGAAAAACGTCCAGAAATGATTGAAGCTACTGACTGAATGAAAGGAGCTGGCATCTCACTCTCTTTGAATCTTCTTTATCATGCTAAGAGGAGCAGGAAAAAGCAAAAAATTTCAGAATTGCACCTTGCAATGCGGAGAATTTACTGTTTGTGCATTTACAATATTCATTGATTTTTGCCATTGAAAAACATGTTATTCATATACCAGAAATGTTTGAAGCTCCTGACTGAATGAAAGGAGCTGGCACCTCACTCTCTTTGAATCTTCTTTATCATGCTAAGAGGAGCAGGAAAAAGCAAAAAATTTCAGAATTGCACCTTGCAATGCGGAGAAATTACTGTTTGTGCATTTACAATATTCATTGATTTTTGCCATTGAAAAACGTCCAGAAATGATTGAAGCTACTGACTGAATGAAAGGAGCTGGCATCTCACTCTCTTTGAATCTTCTTTATCATGCTAAGAGGAGCAGGAAAAAGCAAAAAATTTCAGAATTGCACCTTGCAATGCGGAGAAATTACTGTTTGTGCATTTTCAATATTCATTGATTTTTGCCATTGAAAAACATCATGTTATTCATATACCAGAAATGTTTGAAGCTACTGACTGAATGAAAGGAGCTGGCATCTCACTCTCTTTGAATCTTCTTTATCATGCTAAGAGGAGCAGGAAAAAGCAAAAAATTTCAGAATTGCACCTTGCAATGCGGAGAAATTACTGTTTGTGCATTTACAATATTCATTGATTTTTGCCATTGAAAAACATAATGTTATTCATATACCAGAAATGTTTGAAGCTACTGACTGAATGAAAGGAGCTGGCATCTCAATCTCTTTGAATCTTCTTTATCATGCTAAGAGGAGCATGAAAAAGCAAAAAATTTCAGAATTGCACCTTGCAATGTGGAGAAATTACTGTTTGTGCATTTACAATATTCATTGATTTTTACCATTGAAAAACGTCCAGAAATGATTGAAGCTACTGACTGAATGAAAGTAGCTGGCATCTCACTCTCTTTGAATCTTCTTTATCATGCTAAGAGGAGCAGGAAAAAGCAAAAAATTTCAGACTTGCACCTTGCAATGCGGAGAAATTACTGTTTGTGCATTTACAATATTCATTGATTTTTGCCATTGAAAAACATCATGTTATTCATATACCAGAAATGTTTGAAGCTACTGACTGAATGAAAGGAGCTGGCATCTCACTCTCTTTGAATCTTCTTTATCATGCTAAGAGGAGCAGAAAAAAGCAAAAAATTTCAGACTTGCACCTTGCAATGCGGAGAAATTACTGTTTGTGCATTTACAATATTCATTGATTTTTGCCATTGAAAAACATCATGTTATTCATATACCAGAAATGTTTGAAGCTACTGACTGAATGAAAGGAGCTGGCATCTCACTCTCTTTGAATCTTCTTTATCATGCTAAGAGGAGCAGGAAAAAGCAAAAAATTTCAGAATTGCACCTTGCAATGCGGAGAAATTACTGTTTGTGCATTTACAATATTCATTGATTTTTGCCATTGAAAAACGTCCAGAAATGATTGAAGGTACTGACTGAATGAAAGGAGCTGGCATCTCACTCTCTTTGAATCTTCTTTATCATGCTAAGAGGAGCAGGAAAAAGCAAAAAATTTCAGAATTGCAACTTGCAATGCGGAGAAATTACTGTTTGTGCAATTACAATATTCATTGATTTTTGCCATTGAAAAACGTCCAGAAATGATTGAAGCTACTGACTGAATGAAAGGAGCTGGCATCTCACTCTCTTTGAATCTTCTTTATCATGCTAAGTGGAGCAGGAAAAAGCAAAAAATTTCAGAATTGCACCTTGCAATGCGGAGAAATTACAGTTTGTGCATTTACAATATTCATTGATTTTTGCCATTGAAAAACGTCCAGAAATGATTGAAGCTACTGACTGAATGAAAGGAGCTGGCATCTCACTCTCTTTGAATCTTCTTTATCATGCTAAGAGGAGCAGGAAAAAGCAAAAAATTTCAGAATTGCACCTTGCAATGCGGAGAAATTACTGTTTGTGCATTTACAATATTCGTTGATTTTTGCCATTGAAAAACGTCCAGAAATGATTGAAGCTACTGACTGAATGAAAGGAGCTGGCATCTCACTCTCTTTGAATCTTCTTTATCATGCTAAGAGGAGCAGGAAAAAGCAAAAAATTTCAGAATTGCACCTTGCAATGCGGAGAAATTACAGTTTGTGCATTTACAATATTCATTGATTTTTGCCATTGAAAAACGTCCAGAAATGATTGAAGCTACTGACTGAATGAAAGGAGCTGGCATCTCACTCTCTTTGAATCTTCTTTATCATGCTAAGAGGAGCAGGAAAAAGCAAAAAATTTCAGAATTGCACCTTGCAATGCGGAGAATTTACTGTTTGTGCATTTACAATATTCATTGATTTTTGCCATTGAAAAACATGTTATTCATATACCAGAAATGTTTGAAGCTCCTGACTGAATGAAAGGAGCTGGCACCTCACTCTCTTTGAATCTTCTTTATCATGCTAAGAGGAGCAGGAAAAAGCAAAAAATTTCAGAATTGCACCTTGCAATGCGGAGAAATTACTGTTTGTGCATTTACAATATTCATTGATTTTTGCCATTGAAAAACGTCCAGAAATGATTGAAGCTACTGACTGAATGAAAGGAGCTGGCATCTCACTCTCTTTGAATCTTCTTTATCATGCTAAGAGGAGCAGGAAAAAGCAAAAAATTTCAGAATTGCGCCTTGCAATGCGGAGAAATTACTGTTTGTGCATTTACAAAATTCATTGATTTTTGCCATTGAAAAACATCATGTTATTCATATACCAGAAATGATTGAAGCTACTGACTGAAGGAAAGGAGCTGGCATCTCACTCTCTTTGAATCTTCTTTATCATGCTAAGAGGAGCAGGAAAAAGCAAAAAATTTCAGAATTGCAACTTGCAATGCGGAGAATTTACTGTTTGTGCATTTACAATATTCATTGATTTTTGCCATTGAAAAACGTCCAGAAATGATTGAAGCTACTGACTGAATGAAAGGAGCTGGCATCTCACTCTCTTTGAATCTTCTTTATCATGCTAAGAGGAGCAGGAAAAAGCAAAAAATTTCAGAATTGCACCTTGCAATGCGGAGAAATTACAGTTTGTGCATTTACAATATTCATTGATTTTTGCCATTGAAAAACGTCCAGAAATGATTGAAGCTACTGACTGAATGAAAGGAGCTGGCATCTCACTCTCTTTGAATCTTCTTTATCATGCTAAGAGGAGCAGGAAAAAGCAAAAAATTTCAGAATTGCACCTTGCAATGCGGAGAAATTACTGTTTGTGCATTTACAATATTCGTTGATTTTTGCCATTGAAAAACGTCCAGAAATGATTGAAGCTACTGACTGAATGAAAGGAGCTGGCATCTCACTCTCTTTGAATCTTCTTTATCATGCTAAGAGGAGCAGGAAAAAGCAAAAAATTTCAGAATTGCACCTTGCAATGCGGAGAAATTACAGTTTGTGCATTTACAATATTCATTGATTTTTGCCATTGAAAAACGTCCAGAAATGATTGAAGCTACTGACTGAATGAAAGGAGCTGGCATCTCACTCTCTTTGAATCTTCTTTATCATGCTAAGAGGAGCAGGAAAAAGCAAAAAATTTCAGAATTGCACCTTGCAATGCGGAGAAATTACTGTTTGTGCATTTACAATATTCATTGATTTTTGCCATTGAAAAACATGTTATTCATATACCAGAAATGTTTGAAGCTCCTGACTGAATGAAAGGAGCTGGCACCTCACTCTCTTTGAATCTTCTTTATCATGCTAAGAGGAGCAGGAAAAAGCAAAAAATTTCAGAATTGCACCTTGCAATGCGGAGAAATTACTGTTTGTGCATTTACAATATTCATTGATTTTTGCCATTGAAAAACGTCCAGAAATGATTGTAGCTACTGACTGAATGAAAGGAGCTGGCATCTCACTCTCTTTGAATCTTCTTTATCATGCTAAGAGGAGCAGGAAAAAGCAAAAAATTTCAGAATTGCACCTTGCAATGCGGAGAAATTACTGTTTGTGCATTTACAATATTCATTGATTTTTGCCACTGAAAAATGTCCAGAAATGATTGAAGCTACTGACTGAATGAAAGGAGCTGGCATCTCACTCTCTTTGAATCTTCTTTATCATGCTAAGAGGAGCAGGAAAAAGCAAAAAATTTCAGAATTGCGCCTTGCAATGCGGAGAAATTACTGTTTGTGCATTTACAAAATTCATTGATTTTTGCCATTGAAAAACATCATGTTATTCATATACCAGAAATGATTGAAGCTACTGACTGAAGGAAAGGAGCTGGCATCTCACTCTCTTTGAATCTTCTTTATCATGCTAAGAGGAGCAGGAAAAAGCAAAAAATTTCAGAATTGCACCTTGCAATGCGGAGAAATTACTGTTTGTGCATTTACAATATTCATTGATTTTTGCGATTGAAAAACATCATGTTATTCATATACCAGAAATGATTGAAGCTACTGACTGAATGAAAGGAGCTGGCATCTCACTCTCTTTGAATCTTCTTTATCATGCTAAGAGGAGCAGGAAAAAGCAAAAAATTTCAGAATTGCACCTTGCAATGCGGAGAAATTACAGTTTGTGCATTTACAATATTCATTGATTTTTGCCATTGAAAAACGTCCAGAAATGATTGAAGCTACTGACTGAATGAAAGGAGCTGGCATCTCACTCTCTTTGAATCTTCTTTATCATGCTAAGAGGAGCAGGAAAAAGCAAAAAATTTCAGAATTGCACCTTGCAATGCGGAGAAATTACTGTTTGTGCATTTACAATATTCATTGATTTTTGCCATTGAAAAACGTCCAGAAATGATTGAAGGTACTGACTGAATGAAAGGAGCTGGCATCTCACTCTCTTTGAATCTTCTTTATCATGCTAAGAGGAGCAGGAAAAAGCAAAAAATTTCAGAATTGCACCTTGCAATGCGGAGAAATTACTGTTTGTGCATTTACAATATTCATTGATTTTTGCCATTGAAAAACGTCCAGAAATGATTGAAGCTACTGACTGAATGAAAGGAGCTGGCATCTCACTCTCTTTGAATCTTCTTTATCATGCTAAGAGGAGCAGGAAAAAGCAAAAAATTTCAGAATTGCACCTTGCAATGCGGAGAAATTACTGTTTGTGCATTTACAATATTCATTGATTTTTGCCATTGAAAAATGTCCAGAAATGATTGAAGCTACTGACTGAATGAAAGGAGCTGGCATCTCACTCTCTTTGAATCTTCTTTATCATGCTAAGAGGAGCAGGAAAAAGCAAAAAATTTCAGAATTGCGCCTTGCAATGCGGAGAAATTACTGTTTGTGCATTTACAAAATTCATTGATTTTTGCCATTGAAAAACATCATGTTATTCATATACCAGAAATGATTGAAGCTACTGACTGAAGGAAAGGATCTGGCATCTCACTCTCTTTGAATCTTCTTTATCATGCTTAGAGGAGCAGGAAAAAGCAAAAAATTTCAGAATTGCACCTTGCAATGCGGAGAAATTACTGTTTGTGCATTTACAATATTCATTGATTTTTGCCATTGAAAAACGTCCAGAAATGATTGAAGCTACTGACTGAATGAAAGGAGCTGGCATCTCACTCTCTTTGAATCTTCTTTATCATGCTAAGAGGAGCAGGAAAAAGCAAAAAATTTCAGAATTGCACCTTGCAATGCGGAGAAATTACTGTTTGTGCATTTACAATATTCATTGATTTTTGCTATTGAAAAACATCATGTTATTCATATACCAGAAATGATTGAAGGTACTGACTGAAGGAAAGGAGCTGGCATCTCACTCTCTTTGAATCTTCTTTATCATGCTAAGAGGAGCAGGAAAAAGCAAAAAATTTCAGAATTGCACCTTGCAATGCGGAGAAATTACTGTTTGTGCATTTACAATATTCATTGATTTTTGCCATTGAAAAACGTCCAGAAATGATTGAAGCTACTGACTGAATGAAAGGAGCTGGCATCTCACTCTCTGAATCTTCTTTATCATGCTAAGAGGAGCAGGAAAAAGCAAAAAATTTCAGAATTGCACCTTGCAATGCGGAGAAATTACTGTTTGTGCATTTACAATATTCATTGATTTTTGCCATTGAAAAATGTCCAGAAATGATTGAAGCTACTGACTGAATGAAAGGAGCTGGCATCTCACTCTCTTTGAATCTTCTTTATCATGCTAAGAGGAGCAGGAAAAAGCAAAAAATTTCAGAATTGCGCCTTGCAATGCGGAGAAATTACTGTTTGTGCATTTACAAAATTCATTGATTTTTGCCATTGAAAAACATCATGTTATTCATATACCAGAAATGATTGAAGCTACTGACTGAAGGAAAGGATCTGGCATCTCACTCTCTTTGAATCTTCTTTATCATGCTTAGAGGAGCAGGAAAAAGCAAAAAATTTCAGAATTGCACCTTGCAATGCGGAGAAATTACTGTTTGTGCATTTACAATATTCATTGATTTTTGCCATTGAAAAACGTCCAGAAATGATTGAAGCTACTGACTGAATGAAAGGAGCTGGCATCTCACTCTCTTTGAATCTTCTTTATCATGCTAAGAGGAGCAGGAAAAAGCAAAAAATTTCAGAATTGCACCTTGCAATGCGGAGAAATTACTGTTTGTGCATTTACAATATTCATTGATTTTTGCGATTGAAAAACATCATGTTATTCATATACCAGAAATGATTGAAGCTACTGACTGAATGAAAGGAGCTGGCATCTCACTCTCTTTGAATCTTCTTTATCATGCTAAGAGGAGCAGGAAAAAGCAAAAAATTTCAGAATTGCACCTTGCAATGCGGAGAAATTACTGTTTGTGCATTTACAATATTCAATGATTTTTGCCATTGAAAAACGTCCAGAAATGATTGAAGCTACTGACTGAATGAAATGAGCTGGCATCTCACTCTCTTTGAATCTTGTTTATCATGCTAAGAGGAGCAGGAAAAAGCAAAAAATTTCAGAATTGCACCTTGCAATGCGGAGAAATTACTGTTTGTGCATTTACAATATTCATTGATTTTTGCCATTGAAAAACGTCCAGAAATGATTGAAGCTACTGACTGAATGAAAGGAGCTGGCATCTCACTCTCTTTGAATCTTCTTTATCATGCTAAGAGGAGCAGGAAAAAGTAAAAAATTTCAGAATTGCACCTTGCAATGCGGAGAAATTACTGTTTGTGCATTTATAATATTCAATGATTTTTGCCATTGAAAAACGTCCAGAAATGATTGAAGCTACTGACTGAACGAAAGGAGCTGGCATCTCACTCTCTTTGAATCTTCTTTATCATGCTAAGAGGAGCAGGAAAAAGCAAAAAATTTCAGAATTGCACCTTGCAATGCGGAGAAATTACTGTTTGTGCATTTACAATATTCATTGATTTTTGCCATTGAAAAACATCATGTTATTCATGTACCAGAAATGTTTGAAGCTACTGACTGAATGAAAGGAGCTGGCATCTCACTCTCTTTGAATCTTCTTTATCATGCTAAGAGGAGCAGGAAAAAGCAAAAAATTTCAGAATTGCACATTGCAATGCGGAGAAATTACTGTTTGTGCATTTACAATATTCATTGATTTTTGCCATTGAAAAACGTCCAGAAATGATTGAAGCTACTGACTGAATGAAAGGAGCTGGCATCTCACTCTCTTTGAATCTTCTTTATCATGCTAAGAGGAGCAGGAAAAAGCAAAAAATTTCAGAATTGCACCTTGCAATGCGGAGAAATTACTGTTTGTGCATTTACAATATTCATTGATTTTTGCCATTGAAAAACGTCCAGAAATGATTGAAGCTACTGACTGAATGAAAGGAGCTGGCATCTCACTCTCTTTGAATCTTCTTTATCATGCTAAGAGGAGCAGGAAAAAGCAAAAAATTTCAGAATTGCACCTTGCAATGCGGAGAAATTACTGTTTGTGCATTTACAATATTCATTGATTTTTGCCATTGAAAAATGTCCAGAAATGATTGAAGCTACTGACTGAATGAAAGGAGCTGGCATCTCACTCTCTTTGAATCTTCTTTATCATGCTAAGAGGAGCAGGAAAAAGCAAAAAATTTCAGAATTGCGCCTTGCAATGCGGAGAAATTACTGTTTGTGCATTTACAAAATTCATTGATTTTTGCCATTGAAAAACATCATGTTATTCATATACCAGAAATGATTGAAGCTACTGACTGAAGGAAAGGATCTGGCATCTCACTCTCTTTGAATCTTCTTTATCATGCTAAGAGGAGCAGGAAAAAGCAAAAAATTTCAGAATTGCACCTTGCAATGCGGAGAAATTACTGTTTGTGCATTTACAATATTCATTGATTTTTGCCATTGAAAAACGTCCAGAAATGATTGAAGCTACTGACTGAATGAAAGGAGCTGGCATCTCACTCTCTTTGAATCTTCTTTATCATGCTAAGAGGAGCAGGAAAAAGCAAAAAATTTCAGAATTGCACCTTGCAATGCGGAGAAATTACTGTTTGTGCATTTACAATATTCATTGATTTTTGCCATTGAAAAACGTCCAGAAATGATTGAAGCTACTGACTGAATGAAAGGAGCTGGCATCTCACTCTCTTTGAATCTTCTTTATCATGCTAAGAGGAGCAGGAAAAAGCAAAAAATTTCAGAATTGCACCTTGCAATGCGGAGAAATTACTGTTTGTGCATTTACAATATTCATTGATTTTTGCCATTGAAAAATGTCCAGAAATGATTGAAGCTACTGACTGAATGAAAGGAGCTGGCATCTCACTCTCTTTGAATCTTCTTTATCATGCTAAGAGGAGCAGGAAAAAGCAAAAAATTTCAGAATTGCGCCTTGCAATGCGGAGAAATTACTGTTTGTGCATTTACAAAATTCATTGATTTTTGCCATTGAAAAACATCATGTTATTCATATACCAGAAATGATTGAAGCTACTGACTGAAGGAAAGGATCTGGCATCTCACTCTCTTTGAATCTTCTTTATCATGCTAAGAGGAGCAGGAAAAAGCAAAAAATTTCAGAATTGCACCTTGCAATGCAGAGAAATTACTGTTTGTGCATTTACAATATTCATTGATTTTTGTCATTGAAAAACGTCCAGAAATGATTGAAGCTACTGACTGAATGAAAGGAGCTGGCATCTCACTCTCTTTGAATCTTCTTTATCATGCTAAGAGGAGCAGGAAAAAGCAAAAAATTTCAGAATTGCACCTTGCAATGCGGAGAAATTACTGTTTGTGCATTTACAATATTCATTGATTTTTGCCATTGAAAAATGTCCAGAAATGATTGAAGCTACTGACTGAATGAAAGGAGCTGGCATCTCACTCTCTTTGAATCTTCTTTGTCATGCTAAGAGGAGCAGGAAAAAGCAAAAAATTTCAGAATTGCACATTGCAATGCGGAGAAATTACTGTTTGTGCATTTACAATATTCATTGATTTTTGCCATTGAAAAACATCCAGAAATGATTGAAGCTACTGACTGAATGAAAGGAGCTGGCATCTCACTCTCTTTGAATCTTCTTTATCATGCTAAGAGGAGCAGGAAAAAGCAAAAAATTTCAGAATTGCACCTTGCAATGCGGAGAAATTACTGTTTGTGCATTTACAATATTCATTGATTTTTGCCATTGAAAAACGTCCAGAAATGATTGAAGCTACTGACTGAATGAAAGGAGCTGGCATCTCACTCTCTTTGAATCTTCTTTATCATGCTAAGAGGAGCAGGAAAAAGCAAAAAAATTCAGAATTGCACCTTGCAATGCGGAGAAATTACTGTTTGTGCATTTACAATATTCATTGATTTTTGCCATTGAAAAATGTCCAGAAATGATTGAAGCTACTGACTGAATGAAAGGAGCTGGCATCTCACTCTCTTTGAATCTTCTTTAACATGCTAAGAGGAGCAGGAAAAAGCAAAAAATTTCAGAATTGCGCCTTGCAATGCGGAGAAATTACTGTTTGTGCATTTACAAAATTCATTGATTTTTGCCATTGAAAAACATCATGTTATTCATATACCAGAAATGATTGAAGCTACTGACTGAAGGAAAGGATCTGGCATCTCACTCTCTTTGAATCTTCTTTATCATGCTAAGAGGAGCAGGAAAAAGCAAAAAATTTCAGAATTGCACCTTGCAATGCGGAGAAATTACTGTTTGTGCATTTACAATATTCATTGATTTTTGCCATTGAAAAACGTCCAGAAATGATTGAAGCTACTGACTGAATGAAAGGAGCTGGCATCTCACTCTCTTTGAATCTTCTTTATCATGCTAAGAGGAGCAGGAAAAAGCAAAAAATTTCAGAATTGCACCTTGCAATGCGGAGAAATTACTGTTTGTGCATTTACAATATTCATTGATTTTTGCCATTGAAAAACGTCCAGAAATGATTGAAGCTACTGACTGAATGAAAGGAGCTGGCATCTCACTCTCTTTGAATCTTCTTTATCATGCTAAGAGGAGCAGGAAAAAGCAAAAAATTTCAGAATTGCACCTTGCAATGCGGAGAAATTACTGTTTGTGCATTTACAATATTCATTGATTTTTGCCATTGAAAAATGTCCAGAAATGATTGAAGCTACTGACTGAATGAAAGGAGCTGGCATCTCACTCTCTTTGAATCTTCTTTATCATGCTAAGAGGAGCAGGAAAAAGCAAAAAATTTCAGAATTGCGCCTTGCAATGGGGAGAAATTACTGTTTGTGCATTTACAAAATTCATTGATTTTTGCCATTGAAAAACATCATGTTATTCATATACCAGAAATGATTGAAGCTACTGACTGAAGGAAAGGATCTGGCATCTCACTCTCTTTGAATCTTCTTTATCATGCTAAGAGGAGCAGGAAAAAGCAAAAAATTTCAGAATTGCACCTTGCAATGCGGAGAAATTACTGTTTGTGCATTTACAATATTCATTGATTTTTGCCATTGAAAAACGTCCAGAAATGATTGAAGCTACTGACTGAATGAAAGGAGCTGGCATCTCACTCTCTTTGAATCTTCTTTATCATGCTAAGAGGAGCAGGAAAAAGCAAAAAATTTCAGAATTGCACCTTGCAATGCGGAGAAATTACTGTTTGTGCATTTACAATATTCATTGATTTTTGCGATTGAAAAACATCATGTTATTCATATACCAGAAATGATTGAAGCTACTGACTGAATGAAAGGAGCTGGCATCTCACTCTCTTTGAATCTTCTTTATCATGCTAAGAGGAGCAGGAAAAAGTAAAAAATTTCAGAATTGCACCTTGCAATGCGGAGAAATTACTGTTTGTGCATTTACAATATTCAATGATTTTTGCCATTGAAAAACGTCCAGAAATGATTGAAGCTACTGACTGAATGAAAGGAGGTGGCATCTCACTCTCTTTGAATCTTCTTTATCATGCTAAGAGGAGCAGGAAAAAGCAAAAAATTTCAGAATTGCACCTTGCAATGCAGAGAAATTACTGTTTGTGCATTTACAATATTCATATATTTTTCTCATTGAAAAACGTCCAGAAATGATTGAAGCTACTGACTGAATGAAAGGAGCTGGCATCTCACTCTCTTTGAATCTTCTTTATCATGCTAAGAGGAGCAGGAAAAAGCAAAAGATTTCAGAATTGCACCTTGCAATGCGGAGAAATTACTGTTTGTGCATTTACAATATTCATTGATTTTTGCCATTGAAAAATGTCCAGAAATGATTGAAGCTACTGACTGAATGAAAGGAGCTGGCATCTCACTCTCTTTGAATCTTCTTTATCATGCTAAGAGGAGCAGGAAAAAGCAAAAAATTTCAGAATTGCACATTGCAATGCGGAGAAATTACTGTTTGTGCATTTACAATATTCATTGATTTTTGCCATTGAAAAACGTCCAGAAATGATTGAAGCTACTGACTGAATGAAAGGAGCTGGCATCTCACTCTCTTTGAATCTTCTTTATCATGCTAAGAGGAGCAGGAAAAAGCAAAAAATTTCAGAATTGCACCTTGCAATGCGGAGAAATTACTGTTTGTGCATTTACAATATTCATTGATTTTTGCCATTGAAAAACGTCCAGAAATGATTGAAGCTACTGACTGAATGAAAGGAGCTGGCATCTCACTCTCTTTGAATCTTCTTTATCATGCTAAGAGGAGCAGGAAAAAGCAAAAAATTTCAGAATTGCACCTTGCAATGCGGAGAAATTACTGTTTGTGCATTTACAATATTCATTGATTTTTGCCATTGAAAAACGTCCAGAAATGATTGAAGCTACTGACTGAATGAAAGGAGCTGGCATCTCACTCTCTTTGAATCTTCTTTATCATGCTAAGAGGAGCAGGAAAAAGCAAAAAATTTCAGAATTGCACCTTGCAATGCGGAGAAATTACTGTTTGTGCATTTACAATATTCATTGATTTTTGCCATTGAAAAATGTCCAGAAATGATTGAAGCTACTGACTGAATGAAAGGAGCTGGCATCTCACTCTCTTTGAATCTTCTTTATCATGCTAAGAGGAGCAGGAAAAAGCAAAAAATTTCAGAATTGCGCCTTGCAATGCGGAGAAATTACTGTTTGTGCATTTACAAAATTCATTGATTTTTGCCATTGAAAAACATCATGTTATTCATATACCAGAAATGATTGAAGCTACTGACTGAAGGAAAGGATCTGGCATCTCACTCTCTTTGAATCTTCTTTATCATGCTAAGAGGAGCAGGAAAAAGCAAAAAATTTCAGAATTGCACCTTGCAATGCGGAGAAATTACTGTTTGTGCATTTACAATATTCATTGATTTTTGCGATTGAAAAACATCATGTTATTCATATACCAGAAATGATTGAAGCTACTGACTGAATGAAAGGAGCTGGCATCTCACTCTCTTTGAATCTTCTTTATCATGCTAAGAGGAGCAGGAAAAAGTAAAAAATTTCAGAATTGCACCTTGCAATGCGGAGAAATTACTGTTTGTGCATTTACAATATTCAATGATTTTTGCCATTGAAAAACGTCCAGAAATGATTGAAGCTACTGACTGAATGAAAGGAGGTGGCATCTCACTCTCTTTGAATCTTCTTTATCATGCTAAGAGGAGCAGGAAAAAGCAAAAAATTTCAGAATTGCACCTTGCAATGCAGAGAAATTACTGTTTGTGCATTTACAATATTCATTGATTTTTGTCATTGAAAAACGTCCAGAAATGATTGAAGCTACTGACTGAATGAAAGGAGCTGGCATCTCACTCTCTTTGAATCTTCTTTATCATGCTAAGAGGAGCAGGAAAAAGCAAAAGATTTCAGAATTGCACCTTGCAATGCGGAGAAATTACTGTTTGTGCATTTACAATATTCATTGATTTTTGCCATTGAAAAATGTCCAGAAATGATTGAAGCTACTGACTGAATGAAAGGAGCTGGCATCTCACTCTCTTTGAATCTTCTTTATCATGCTAAGAGGAGCAGGAAAAAGCAAAAAATTTCAGAATTGCACCTTGCAATGCGGAGAAATTACTGTTTGTGCATTTACAATATTCATTGATTTTTGCCATTGAAAAACGTCCAGAAATGATTGAAGCTACTGACTGAATGAAAGGAGCTGGCATCTCACTCTCTTTGAATCTTCTTTATCATGCTAAGAGGAGCAGGAAAAAGCAAAAAATTTCAGAATTGCACCTTGCAATGCGGAGAAATTACTGTTTGTGCATTTACAATATTCATTGATTTTTGCCATTGAAAAACGTCCAGAAATGATTGAAGCTACTGACTGAATGAAAGGAGCTGGCATCTCACTCTCTTTGAATCTTCTTTATCATGCTAAGAGGAGCAGGAAAAAGCAAAAAATTTCAGAATTGCACCTTGCAATGCGGAGAAATTACTGTTTGTGCATTTACAATATTCATTGATTTTTGCCATTGAAAAACGTCCAGAAATGATTGAAGCTACTGACTGAATGAAAGGAGCTGGCATCTCACTCTCTTTGAATCTTCTTTATCATGCTAAGAGGAGCAGGAAAAAGCAAAAAATTTCAGAATTGCACCTTGCAATGCGGAGAAATTACTGTTTGTGCATTTACAATATTCATTGATTTTTGCCATTGAAAAATGTCCAGAAATGATTGAAGCTACTGACTGAATGAAAGGAGCTGGCATCTCACTCTCTTTGAATCTTCTTTATCATGCTAAGAGGAGCAGGAAAAAGCAAAAAATTTCAGAATTGCGCCTTGCAATGCGGAGAAATTACTGTTTGTGCATTTACAAAATTCATTGATTTTTGCCATTGAAAAACATCATGTTATTCATATACCAGAAATGATTGAAGCTACTGACTGAAGGAAAGGATCTGGCATCTCACTCTCTTTGAATCTTCTTTATCATGCTAAGAGGAGCAGGAAAAAGCAAAAAATTTCAGAATTGCACCTTGCAATGCGGAGAAATTACTGTTTGTGCATTTACAATATTCATTGATTTTTGCCATTGAAAAACGTCCAGAAATGATTGAAGCTACTGACTGAATGAAAGGAGCTGGCATCTCACTCTCTTTGAATCTTCTTTATCATGCTAAGAGGAGCAGGAAAAAGCAAAAAATTTCAGAATTGCACCTTGCAATGCGGAGAAATTACTGTTTGTGCATTTACAATATTCATTGATTTTTGCCATTGAAAAACGTCCAGAAATGATTGAAGCTACTGACTGAATGAAAGGAGCTGGCATCTCACTCTCTTTGAATCTTCTTTATCATGCTAAGAGGAGCAGGAAAAAGCAAAAAATTTCAGAATTGCACCTTGCAATGCGGAGAAATTACTGTTTGTGCATTTACAATATTCATTGATTTTTGCCATTGAAAAACGTCCAGAAATGATTGAAGCTACTGACTGAATGAAAGGAGCTGGCATCTCACTCTCTTTGAATCTTCTTTATCATGCTAAGAGGAGCAGGAAAAAGCAAAAAATTTCAGAATTGCACCTTGCAATGCGGAGAAATTACTGTTTGTGCATTTACAATATTCATTGATTTTTGCCATTGAAAAACGTCCAGAAATGATTGAAGCTACTGACTGAATGAAAGGAGCTGGCATCTCACTCTCTTTGAATCTTCTTTATCATGCTAAGAGGAGCAGGAAAAAGCAAAAAATTTCAGAATTGCACCTTGCAATGCGGAGAAATTACTGTTTGTGCATTTACAATATTCATTGATTTTTGCCATTGAAAAATGTCCAGAAATGATTGAAGCTACTGACTGAATGAAAGGAGCTGGCATCTCACTCTCTTTGAATCTTCTTTATCATGCTAAGAGGAGCAGGAAAAAGCAAAAAATTTCAGAATTGCGCCTTGCATGCGGAGAAATTACTGTTTGTGCATTTACAAAATTCATTGATTTTTGCCATTGAAAAACATCATGTTATTCATATACCAGAAATGATTGAAGCTACTGACTGAAGGAAAGGATCTGGCATCTCACTCTCTTTGAATCTTCTTTATCATGCTAAGAGGAGCAGGAAAAAGCAAAAAATTTCAGAATTGCACCTTGCAATGCGGAGAAATTACTGTTTGTGCATTTACAATATTCATTGATTTTTGCCATTGAAAAACGTCCAGAAATGATTGAAGCTACTGACTGAATGAAAGGAGCTGGCATCTCACTCTCTTTGAATCTTCTTTATCATGCTAAGAGGAGCAGGAAAAAGCAAAAAATTTCAGAATTGCACCTTGCAATGCGGAGAAATTACTGTTTGTGCATTTACAATATTCATTGATTTTTGCGATTGAAAAACATCATGTTATTCATATACCAGAAATGATTGAAGCTACTGACTGAATGAAAGGAGCTGGCATCTCACTCTCTTTGAATCTTCTTTATCATGCTAAGAGGAGCAGGAAAAAGTAAAAAATTTCAGAAGTGCACCTTGCAATGCGGAGAAATTACTGTTTGTGCATTTACAATATTCAATGATTTTTGCCATTGAAAAACGTCCAGAAATGATTGAAGCTACTGACTGAATGAAAGGAGGTGGCATCTCACTCTCTTTGAATCTTCTTTATCATGCTAAGAGGAGCAGGCAAAAGCAAAAAATTTCAGAATTGCACCTTGCAATGCAGAGAAATTACTGTTTGTGCATTTACAATATTCATTGATTTTTGTCATTGAAAAACGTCCAGAAATGATTGAAGCTACTGACTGAATGAAAGGAGCTGGCATCTCACTCTCTTTGAATCTTCTTTATCATGCTAAGAGGAGCAGGAAAAAGCAAAAGATTTCAGAATTGCACCTTGCAATGCGGAGAAATTACTGTTTGTGCATTTACAATATTCATTGATTTTTGCCATTGAAAAATGTCCAGAAATGATTGAAGCTACTGACTGAATGAAAGGAGCTGGCATCTCACTCTCTTTGAATCTTCTTTATCATGCTAAGAGGAGCAGGAAAAAGCAAAAAATTTCAGAATTGCACATTGCAATGCGGAGAAATTACTGTTTGTGCATTTACAATATTCATTGATTTTTGCCATTGAAAAACGTCCAGAAATGATTGAAGCTACTGACTGAATGAAAGGAGCTGGCATCTCACTCTCTTTGAATCTTCTTTATCATGCTAAGAGGAGCAGGAAAAAGCAAAAAATTTCAGAATTGCACCTTGCAATGCGGAGAAATTACTGTTTGTGCATTTACAATATTCATTGATTTTTGCCATTGAAAAACGTCCAGAAATGATTGAAGCTACTGACTGAATGAAAGGAGCTGGCATCTCACTCTCTTTGAATCTTCTTTATCATGCTAAGAGGAGCAGGAAAAAGCAAAAAATTTCAGAATTGCACCTTGCAATGCGGAGAAATTACTGTTTGTGCATTTACAATATTCATTGATTTTTGCCATTGAAAAATGTCCAGAAATGATTGAAGCTACTGACTGAATGAAAGGAGCTGGCATCTCACTCTCTTTGAATCTTCTTTATCATGCTAAGAGGAGCAGGAAAAAGCAAAAAATTTCAGAATTGCGCCTTGCAATGCGGAGAAATTACTGTTTGTGCATTTACAAAATTCATTGATTTTTGCCATTGAAAAACATCATGTTATTCATATACCAGAAATGATTGAAGCTACTGACTGAAGGAAAGGATCTGGCATCTCACTCTCTTTGAATCTTCTTTATCATGCTAAGAGGAGCAGGAAAAAGCAAAAAATTTCAGAATTGCACCTTGCAATGCGGAGAAATTACTGTTTGTGCATTTACAATATTCATTGATTTTTGCCATTGAAAAACGTCCAGAAATGATTGAAGCTACTGACTGAATGAAAGGAGCTGGCATCTCACTCTCTTTGAATCTTCTTTATCATGCTAAGAGGAGCAGGAAAAAGCAAAAAATTTCAGAATTGCACCTTGCAATGCGGAGAAATTACTGTTTGTGCATTTACAATATTCATTGATTTTTGCCATTGAAAAACGTCCAGAAATGATTGAAGCTACTGACTGAATGAAAGGAGCTGGCATCTCACTCTCTTTGAATCTTCTTTATCATGCTAAGAGGAGCAGGAAAAAGCAAAAAATTTCAGAATTGCACGTTGCAATGCGGAGAAATTACTGTTTGTGCATTTACAATATTCATTGATTTTTGCCATTGAAAAATGTCCAGAAATGATTGAAGCTACTGACTGAATGAAAGGAGCTGGCATCTCACTCTCTTTGAATCTTCTTTATCATGCTAAGAGGAGCAGGAAAAAGCAAAAAATTTCAGAATTGCGCCTTGCAATGCGGAGAAATTACTGTTTGTGCATTTACAAAATTCATTGATTTTTGCCATTGAAAAACATCATGTTATTCATATACCAGAAATGATTGAAGCTACTGACTGAAGGAAAGGATCTGGCATCTCACTCTCTTTGAATCTTCTTTATCATGCTAAGAGGAGCAGGAAAAAGCAAAAAATTTCAGAATTGCACCTTGCAATGCGGAGAAATTACTGTTTGTGCATTTACAATATTCATTGATTTTTGCCATTGAAAAACGTCCAGAAATGATTGAAGCTACTGACTGAATGAAAGGAGCTGGCATCTCACTCTCTTTGAATCTTCTTTATCATGCTAAGAGGAGCAGGAAAAAGCAAAAAATTTCAGAATTGCACCTTGCAATGCGGAGAAATTACTGTTTGTGCATTTACAATATTCATTGATTTTTGCGATTGAAAAACATCATGTTATTCATATACCAGAAATGATTGAAGCTACTGACTGAATGAAAGGAGCTGGCATCTCACTCTCTTTGAATCTTCTTTATCATGCTAAGAGGAGCAGGAAAAAGTAAAAAATTTCAGAATTGCACCTTGCAATGCGGAGAAATTACTGTTTGTGCATTTACAATATTCAATGATTTTTGCCATTGAAAAACGTCCAGAAATGATTGAAGCTACTGACTGAATGAAAGGAGCTGGCATCTCACTCTCTTTGAATCTTGTTTACCATGCTAAGAGGAGCAGGAAAAAGCAAAAAATTTCAGAATTGCACCTTGCAATGCGGAGAAATTACTGTTTGTGCATTTACAATATTCATTGATTTTTGCCATTGAAAAACGTCCAGAAATGATTGAAGCTACTGACTGAATGAAAGGAGCTGGCATCTCACTCTCTTTGAATCTTCTTTATCATGCTAAGAGGAGCAGGAAAAAGCAAAAAATTTCAGAATTGCACCTTGCAATGCGGAGAAATTACTGTTTGTGCATTTACAATATTCATTGATTTTTGCTATAGAAAAACATCATGTTATTCATATACCAGAAATGATTGATGCTACTGACTGAATGAAAGGAGCTGGCATCTCACTCTCTTTGAATCTTCTTTATCATGCTAAGAGGAGCAGGAAAAAGCAAAAAATTTCAGAATTGCACCTTGCAATGCAGAGAAATTACAGTTTGTGCATTTACAATATTCATTGATTTTTGCCATTGAAAAACGTCCAGAAATGATTGAAGCTACTGACTGAATGAAAGGAGCTGGCATCTCACTCTCTTTGAATCTTCTTTATCATGCTAAGAGGAGCAGGAAAAAGCAAAAAATTTCAGAATTGCACCTTGCAATGCGGAGAAATTACTGTTTGTGCATTTACAATATTCATTGATTTTTGCCATTGAAAAACGTCCAGAAATGATTGAAGGTACTGACTGAATGAAAGGAGCTGGCATCTCGCTCTCTTTGAATCTTCTTTATCATGCTAAGAGGAGCAGGAAAAAGCAAAAAATTTCAGAATTGCACCTTGCAATGCGGAGAAATTACTGTTTGTGCATTTACAATATTCATTGATTTTTGCCATTGAAAAACGTCCAGAAATGATTGAAGCTACTGACTGAATGAAAGGAGCTGGCATCTCACTCTCTTTGAATCTTCTTTATCATGCTAAGAGGAGCAGGAAAAAGCAAAAAATTTCAGAATTGCACCTTGCAATGCGGAGAAATTACTGTTTGTGCATTTACAATATTCATTGATTTTTGCCATTGAAAAATGTCCAGAAATGATTGAAGCTACTGACTGAATGAAAGGAGCTGGCATCTCACTCTCTTTGAATCTTCTTTATCATGCTAAGAGGAGCAGGAAAAAGCAAAAAATTTCAGAATTGCGCCTTGCAATGCGGAGAAATTACTGTTTGTGCATTTACAAAATTCATTGATTTTTGCCATTGAAAAACATCATGTTATTCATATACCAGAAATGATTGAAGCTACTGACTGAAGGAAAGGATATGGCATCTCACTCTCTTTGAATCTTCTTTATCATGCTTAGAGGAGCAGGAAAAAGCAAAAAATTTCAGAATTGCACCTTGCAATGCGGAGAAATTACTGTTTGTGCATTTACAATATTCATTGATTTTTGCCATTGAAAAACGTCCAGAAATGATTGAAGCTACTGACTGAATGAAAGGAGCTGGCATCTCACTCTCTTTGAATCTTCTTTATCATGCTAAGAGGAGCAGGAAAAAGCAAAAAATTTCAGAATTGCACCTTGCAATGCGGAGAAATTACTGTTTGTGCATTTACAATATTCATTGATTTTTGCGATTGAAAAACATCATGTTATTCATATACCAGAAATGATTGAAGCTACTGACTGAATGAAAGGAGCTGGCATCTCACTCTCTTTGAATCTTCTTTATCATGCTAAGAGGAGCAGGAAAAAGTAAAAAATTTCAGAATTGCACCTTGCAATGCGGAGAAATTACTGTTTGTGCATTTACAATATTCATTGATTTTTGCCATTGAAAAACGTCCAGAAATGATTGAAGCTACTGACTGAATGAAAGGAGCTGGCATCTCACTCTCTTTGAATCTTCTTTATCATGCTAAGAGGAGCAGGAAAAAGCAAAAAATTTCAGAATTGCACCTTGCAATGCGGAGAAATTACTGTTTGTGCATTTACAATATTCATTGATTTTTGCTATTGAAAAACATCATGTTATTCATATACCAGAAATGATTGAAGCTACTGACTGAATGAAAGGAGCTGGCATCTCACTCTCTTTGAATCTTCTTTATCATGCTAAGAGGAGCAGGAAAAAGCAAAAAATTTCAGAATTGCACCTTGCAATGCGGATAAATTACAGTTTGTGCATTTACAATATTCATTGATTTTTGCCATTGAAAAACGTCCAGAAATGATTGAAGCTACTGACTGAATGAAAGGAGCTGGCATCTCACTCTCTTTGAATCTTCTTTATCATGCTAAGAGGAGCAGGAAAAAGCAAAAAATTTCAGAATTGCACCTTGCAATGCGGAGAAATTACTGTTTGTGCATTTACAATATTCATTGATTTTTGCCATTGAAAAAGGTCCAGAAATAATTGAAGGTACTGACTGAATGAAAGGAGCTGGCATCTCACTCTCTTTGAATCTTCTTTATCATGCTAAGAGGAGCAGGAAAAAGCAAAAAATTTCAGAATTGCACCTTGCAATGCGGAGAAATTACTGTTTGTGCATTTACAATATTCATTGATTTTTGCCATTGAAAAATGTCCAGAAATGATTGAAGCTACTGACTGAATGAAAGGAGCTGGCATCTCACTCTCTTTGAATCTTCTTTATCATGCTAAGAGGAGCAGGAAAAAGCAAAAAATTTCAGAATTGCACCTTGCAATGCGGAGAAATTACTGTTTGTGCATTTACAATATTCATTGATTTTTGCCATTGAAAAATGTCCAGAAATGATTGAAGCTACTGACTGAATGAAAGGAGCTGGCATCTCACTCTCTTTGAATCTTCTTTATCATGCTAAGAGGAGCAGGAAAAAGCAAAAAATTTCAGAATTGCACCTTGCAATGCGGAGAAATTACTGTTTGTGCATTTACAATATTCATTGATTTTTGCTATTGAAAAACATCATGTTATTCATATACCAGAAATGATTGAAGCTACTGACTGAATGAAAGGAGCTGGCATCTCACTCTCTTTGAATCTTCTTTATCATGCTAAGAGGAGCAGGAAAAAGCAAAAAATTTCAGAATTGCACCTTGCAATGCGGAGAAATTACAGTTTGTGCATTTACAATATTCATTGATTTTTGCCATTGAAAAACGTCCAGAAATGATTGAAGCTACTGACTGAATGAAAGGAGCTGGCATCTCACTCTCTTTGAATCTTCTTTATCATGCTAAGAGGAGCAGGAAAAAGCAAAAAATTTCAGAATTGCACCTTGCAATGCGGAGAAATTACTGTTTGTGCATTTACAATATTCATTGATTTTTGCCATTGAAAAACGTCCAGAAATGATTGAAGGTACTGACTGAATGAAAGGAGCTGGCATCTCGCTCTCTTTGAATCTTCTTTATCATGCTAAGAGGAGCAGGAAAAAGCAAAAAATTTCAGAATTGCACCTTGCAATGCGGAGAAATTACTGTTTGTGCATTTACAATATTCATTGATTTTTGCCATTGAAAAACGTCCAGAAATGATTGAAGCTACTGACTGAATGAAAGGAGCTGGCATCTCACTCTCTTTGAATCTTCTTTATCATGCTAAGAGGAGCAGGAAAAAGCAAAAAATTTCAGAATTGCACCTTGCAATGCGGAGAAATTACTGTTTGTGCATTTACAATATTCATTGATTTTTGCCATTGAAAAATGTCCAGAAATGATTGAAGCTACTGACTGAATGAAAGGAGCTGGCATCTCACTCTCTTTGAATCTTCTTTATCATGCTAAGAGGAGCAGGAAAAAGCAAAAAATTTCAGAATTGCGCCTTGCAATGCGGAGAAATTACTGTTTGTGCATTTACAAAATTCATTGATTTTTGCCATTGAAAAACATCATGTTATTCATATACCAGAAATGATTGAAGCTACTGACTGAAGGAAAGGATATGGCATCTCACTCTCTTTGAATCTTCTTTATCATGCTTAGAGGAGCAGGAAAAAGCAAAAAATTTCAGAATTGCACCTTGCAATGCGGAGAAATTACTGTTTGTGCATTTACAATATTCATTGATTTTTGCCATTGAAAAACGTCCAGAAATGATTGAAGCTACTGACTGAATGAAAGGAGCTGGCATCTCACTCTCTTTGAATCTTCTTTATCATGCTAAGAGGAGCAGGAAAAAGCAAAAAATTTCAGAATTGCACCTTGCAATGCGGAGAAATTACTGTTTGTGCATTTACAATATTCATTGATTTTTGCGATTGAAAAACATCATGTTATTCATATACCAGAAATGATTGAAGCTACTGACTGAATGAAAGGAGCTGGCATCTCACTCTCTTTGAATCTTCTTTATCATGCTAAGAGGAGCAGGAAAAAGTAAAAAATTTCAGAATTGCACCTTGCAATGCGGAGAAATTACTGTTTGTGCATTTACAATATTCATTGATTTTTGCCATTGAAAAACGTCCAGAAATGATTGAAGCTACTGACTGAATGAAAGGAGCTGGCATCTCACTCTCTTTGAATCTTCTTTATCATGCTAAGAGGAGCAGGAAAAAGCAAAAAATTTCAGAATTGCACCTTGCAATGCGGAGAAATTACTGTTTGTGCATTTACAATATTCATTGATTTTTGCTATTGAAAAACATCATGTTATTCATATACCAGAAATGATTGAAGCTACTGACTGAATGAAAGGAGCTGGCATCTCACTCTCTTTGAATCTTCTTTATCATGCTAAGAGGAGCAGGAAAAAGCAAAAAATTTCAGAATTGCACCTTGCAATGCGGAGAAATTACAGTTTGTGCATTTACAATATTCATTGATTTTTGCCATTGAAAAACGTCCAGAAATGATTGAAGCTACTGACTGAATGAAAGGAGCTGGCATCTCACTCTCTTTGAATCTTCTTTATCATGCTAAGAGGAGCAGGAAAAAGCAAAAAATTTCAGAATTGCACCTTGCAATGCGGAGAAATTACTGTTTGTGCATTTACAATATTCATTGATTTTTGCCATTGAAAAAGGTCCAGAAATAATTGAAGGTACTGACTGAATGAAAGGAGCTGGCATCTCACTCTCTTTGAATCTTCTTTATCATGCTAAGAGGAGCAGGAAAAAGCAAAAAATTTCAGAATTGCACCTTGCAATGCGGAGAAATTACTGTTTGTGCATTTACAATATTCATTGATTTTTGCCATTGAAAAACGTCCAGAAATGATTGAAGCTACTGACTGAATGAAAGGAGCTGGCATCTCACTCTCTTTGAATCTTCTTTATCATGCTAAGAGGAGCAGGAAAAAGCAAAAAATTTCAGAATTGCACCTTGCAATGCGGAGAAATTACTGTTTGTGCATTTACAATATTCATTGATTTTTGCCATTGAAAAATGTCCAGAAATGATTGAAGCTACTGACTGAATGAAAGGAGCTGGCATCTCACTCTCTTTGAATCTTCTTTATCATGCTAAGAGGAGCAGGAAAAAGCAAAAAATTTCAGAATTGCGCCTTGCAATGCGGAGAAATTACTGTTTGTGCATTTACAAAATTCATTGATTTTTGCCATTGAAAAACATCATGTTATTCATATACCAGAAATGATTGAAGCTACTGACTGAAGGAAAGGATCTGGCATCTCACTCTCTTTGAATCTTCTTTATCATGCTTAGAGGAGCAGGAAAAAGCAAAAAATTTCAGAATTGCACCTTGCAATGCGGAGAAATTACTGTTTGTGCATTTACAATATTCATTGATTTTTGCCATTGAAAAACGTCCAGAAATGATTGAAGCTACTGACTGAATGAAAGGAGCTGGCATCTCACTCTCTTTGAATCTTCTTTATCATGCTAAGAGGAGCAGGAAAAAGTAAAAAATTTCAGAATTGCACCTTGCAATGCGGAGAAATTACTGTTTGTGCATTTACAATATTCATTGATTTTTGCCATTGAAAAACGTCCAGAAATGATTGAAGCTACTGACTGAATGAAAGGAGCTGGCATCTCACTCTCTTTGAATCTTCTTTATCATGCTAAGAGGAGCAGGAAAAAGCAAAAAATTTCAGAATTGCACCTTGCAATGCGGAGAAATTACAGTTTGTGCATTTACAATATTCATTGATTTTTGCCATTGAAAAACGTCCAGAAATGATTGAAGCTACTGACTGCATGAAAGGAGCTGGCATCTCACTCTCTTTGAATCTTCTTTATCATGCTAAGAGGAGCAGGAAAAAGCAAAAAATTTCAGAATTGCACCTTGCAATGCGGAGAAATTACTGTTTGTGCTTTTACAATATTCATTGATTTTTGCCATTGAAAAAGGTCCAGAAATAATTGAAGGTACTGACTGAATGAAAGGAGCTGGCATCTCACTCTCTTTGAATCTTCTTTATCATGCTAAGAGGAGCAGGAAAAAGCAAAAAATTTCAGAATTGCACCTTGCAATGCGGAGAAATTACTGTTTGTGCATTTACAATATTCATTGATTTTTGCCATTGAAAAACGTCCAGAAATGATTGAAGCTACTGACTGAATGAAAGGAGCTGGCATCTCACTCTCTTTGAATCTTCTTTATCATGCTAAGAGGAGCAGGAAAAAGCAAAAAATTTCAGAATTGCACCTTGCAATGCGGAGAAATTACTGTTTGTGCATTTACAATATTCATTGATTTTTGCCATTGAAAAATGTCCAGAAATGATTGAAGCTACTGACTGAATGAAAGGAGCTGGCATCTCACTCTCTTTGAATCTTCTTTATCATGCTAAGAGGAGCAGGAAAAAGCAAAAAATTTCAGAATTGCACCTTGCAATGCGGAGAAATTACTGTTTGTGCATTTACAATATTCATTGATTTTTGCTATTGAAAAACATCATGTTATTCATATACCAGAAATGATTGAAGCTACTGACTGAATGAAAGGAGCTGGCATCTCACGCTCTTTGAATCTTCTTTATCATGCTAAGAGGAGCAGGAAAAAGCAAAAAATTTCAGAATTGCACCTTGCAATGCGGAGAAATTACAGTTTGTGCATTTACAATATTCATTGATTTTTGCCATTGAAAAACGTCCAGAAATGATTGAAGCTACTGACTGCATGAAAGGAGCTGGCATCTCACTCTCTTTGAATCTTCTTTATCATGCTAAGAGGAGCAGGAAAAAGCAAAAAATTTCAGAATTGCACCTTGCAATGCGGAGAAATTACTGTTTGTGCATTTACAATATTCATTGATTTTTGCCATTGAAAAAGGTCCAGAAATAATTGAAGGTACTGACTGAATGAAAGGAGCTGGCATCTCACTCTCTTTGAATCTTCTTTATCATGCTAAGAGGAGCAGGAAAAAGCAAAAAATTTCAGAATTGCACCTTGCAATGCGGAGAAATTACTGTTTGTGCATTTACAATATTCATTGATTTTTGCCATTGAAAAACGTCCAGAAATGATTGAAGCTACTGACTGAATGAAAGGAGCTGGCATCTCACTCTCTTTGAATCTTCTTTATCATGCTAAGAGGAGCAGGAAAAAGCAAAAAATTTCAGAATTGCACCTTGCAATGCGGAGAAATTACTGTTTGTGCATTTACAATATTCATTGATTTTTGCCATTGAAAAATGTCCAGAAATGATTGAAGCTACTGACTGAATGAAAGGAGCTGGCATCTCACTCTCTTTGAATCTTCTTTATCATGCTAAGAGGAGCAGGAAAAAGCAAAAAATTTCAGAATTGCACCTTGCAATGCGGAGAAATTACTGTTTGTGCATTTACAATATTCATTGATTTTTGCTATTGAAAAACATCATGTTATTCATATACCAGAAATGATTGAAGCTACTGACTGAATGAAAGGAGCTGGCATCTCACGCTCTTTGAATCTTCTTTATCATGCTAAGAGGAGCAGGAAAAAGCAAAAAATTTCAGAATTGCACCTTGCAATGCGGAGAAATTACAGTTTGTGCATTTACAATATTCATTGATTTTTGCCATTGAAAAACGTCCAGAAATGATTGAAGCTACTGACTGAATGAAAGGAGCTGGCATCTCACTCTCTTTGAATCTTCTTTATCATGCTAAGAGGAGCAGGAAAAAGCAAAAAATTTCAGAATTGCACCTTGCAATGCGGAGAAATTACTGTTTGTGCATTTACAATATTCATTGATTTTTGCCATTGAAAAACGTCCAGAAATGATTGAAGGTACTGACTGAATGAAAGGAGCTGGCATCTCACTCTCTTTGAATCTTCTTTATCATGCTAAGAGGAGCAGGAAAAAGCAAAAAATTTCAGAATTGCACCTTGCAATGCGGAGAAATTACAGTTTGTGCATTTACAATATTCATTGATTTTTGCCATTGAAAAACGTCCAGAAATGATTGAAGCTACTGACTGAATGAAAGGAGCTGGCATCTCACTCTCTTTGAATCTTCTTTATCATGCTAAGAGGAGCAGGAAAAAGCAAAAAATTTCAGAATTGCACCTTGCAATGCGGAGAAATTACTGTTTGTGCATTTACAATATTCATTGATTTTTGCCATTGAAAAAGGTCCAGAAATAATTGAAGGTACTGACTGAATGAAAGGAGCTGGCATCTCACTCTCTTTGAATCTTCTTTATCATGCTAAGAGTAGCAGGAAAAAGCAAAAAATTTCAGAATTGCACCTTGCAATGCGGAGAAATTACTGTTTGTGCATTTACAATATTCATTGATTTTTGCCATTGAAAAACGTCCAGAAATGATTGAAGCTACTGACTGAATGAAAGGAGCTGGCATCTCACTCTCTTTGAATCTTCTTTATCATGCTAAGAGGAGCAGGAAAAAGCAAAAAATTTCAGAATTGCACCTTGCAATGCGGAGAAATTACTGTTTGTGCATTTACAATATTCATTGATTTTTGCCATTGAAAAATGTCCAGAAATGATTGAAGCTACTGACTGAATGAAAGGAGCTGGCATCTCACTCTCTTTGAATCTTCTTTATCATGCTAAGAGGAGCAGGAAAAAGCAAAAAATTTCAGAATTGCGCCTTGCAATGCGGAGAAATTACTGTTTGTGCATTTACAAAATTCATTGATTTTTGCCATTGAAAAACATCATGTTATTCATATACCAGAAATGATTGAAGCTACTGACTGAAGGAAAGGATCTGGCATCTCACTCTCTTTGAATCTTCTTTATCATGCTTAGAGGAGCAGGAAAAAGCAAAAAATTTCAGAATTGCACCTTGCAATGCGGAGAAATTACTGTTTGTGCATTTACAATATTCATTGATTTTTGCCATTGAAAAACGTCCAGAAATGATTGAAGCTACTGACTGAATGAAAGGAGCTGGCATCTCACTCTCTTTGAATCTTCTTTATCATGCTAAGAGGAGCAGGAAAAAGTAAAAAATTTCAGAATTGCACCTTGCAATGCGGAGAAATTACTGTTTGTGCATTTACAATATTCATTGATTTTTGCCATTGAAAAACGTCCAGAAATGATTGAAGCTACTGACTGAATGAAAGGAGCTGGCATCTCACTCTCTTTGAATCTTCTTTATCATGCTAAGAGGAGCAGGAAAAAGCAAAAAATTTCAGAATTGCACCTTGCAATGCGGAGAAATTACAGTTTGTGCATTTACAATATTCATTGATTTTTGCCATTGAAAAACGTCCAGAAATGATTGAAGCTACTGACTGCATGAAAGGAGCTGGCATCTCACTCTCTTTGAATCTTCTTTATCATGCTAAGAGGAGCAGGAAAAAGCAAAAAATTTCAGAATTGCACCTTGCAATGCGGAGAAATTACTGTTTGTGCATTTACAATATTCATTGATTTTTGCCATTGAAAAAGGTCCAGAAATAATTGAAGGTACTGACTGAATGAAAGGAGCTGGCATCTCACTCTCTTTGAATCTTCTTTATCATGCTAAGAGGAGCAGGAAAAAGCAAAAAATTTCAGAATTGCACCTTGCAATGCGGAGAAATTACTGTTTGTGCATTTACAATATTCATTGATTTTTGCCATTGAAAAACGTCCAGAAATGATTGAAGCTACTGACTGAATGAAAGGAGCTGGCATCTCACTCTCTTTGAATCTTCTTTATCATGCTAAGAGGAGCAGGAAAAAGCAAAAAATTTCAGAATTGCACCTTGCAATGCGGAGAAATTACTGTTTGTGCATTTACAATATTCATTGATTTTTGCCATTGAAAAATGTCCAGAAATGATTGAAGCTACTGACTGAATGAAAGGAGCTGGCATCTCACTCTCTTTGAATCTTCTTTATCATGCTAAGAGGAGCAGGAAAAAGCAAAAAATTTCAGAATTGCACCTTGCAATGCGGAGAAATTACTGTTTGTGCATTTACAATATTCATTGATTTTTGCTATTGAAAAACATCATGTTATTCATATACCAGAAATGATTGAAGCTACTGACTGAATGAAAGGAGCTGGCATCTCACGCTCTTTGAATCTTCTTTATCATGCTAAGAGGAGCAGGAAAAAGCAAAAAATTTCAGAATTGCACCTTGCAATGCGGAGAAATTACAGTTTGTGCATTTACAATATTCATTGATTTTTGCCATTGAAAAACGTCCAGAAATGATTGAAGCTACTGACTGAATGAAAGGAGCTGGCATCTCACTCTCTTTGAATCTTCTTTATCATGCTAAGAGGAGCAGGAAAAAGCAAAAAATTTCAGAATTGCACCTTGCAATGCGGAGAAATTACTGTTTGTGCATTTACAATATTCATTGATTTTTGCCATTGAAAAACGTCCAGAAATGATTGAAGGTACTGACTGAATGAAAGGAGCTGGCATCTCGCTCTCTTTGAATCTTCTTTATCATGCTAAGAGGAGCAGGAAAAAGCAAAAAATTTCAGAATTGCACCTTGCAATGCGGAGAAATTACTGTTTGTGCATTTACAATATTCATTGATTTTTGCCATTGAAAAACGTCCAGAAATGATTGAAGCTACTGACTGAATGAAAGGAGCTGGCATCTCACTCTCTTTGAATCTTCTTTATCATGCTAAGAGGAGCAGGAAAAAGCAAAAAATTTCAGAATTGCACCTTGCAATGCGGAGAAATTACTGTTTGTGCATTTACAATATTCATTGATTTTTGCCATTGAAAAATGTCCAGAAATGATTGAAGCTACTGACTGAATGAAAGGAGCTGGCATCTCACTCTCTTTGAATCTTCTTTATCATGCTAAGAGGAGCAGGAAAAAGCAAAAAATTTCAGAATTGCGCCTTGCAATGCGGAGAAATTACTGTTTGTGCATTTACAAAATTCATTGATTTTTGCCATTGAAAAACATCATGTTATTCATATACCAGAAATGATTGAAGCTACTGACTGAAGGAAAGGATATGGCATCTCACTCTCTTTGAATCTTCTTTATCATGCTTAGAGGAGCAGGAAAAAGCAAAAAATTTCAGAATTGCACCTTGCAATGCGGAGAAATTACTGTTTGTGCATTTACAATATTCATTGATTTTTGCCATTGAAAAACGTCCAGAAATGATTGAAGCTACTGACTGAATGAAAGAAGCTGGCATCTCACTCTCTTTGAATCTTCTTTATCATGCTAAGAGGAGCAGGAAAAAGCAAAAAATTTCAGAATTGCACCTTGCAATGCGGAGAAATTACTGTTTGTGCATTTACAATATTCATTGATTTTTGCTATTGAAAAACATCATGTTATTCATATACCAGAAATGATTGAAGCTACTGACTGAATGAAAGGAGCTGGCATCTCACTCTCTTTGAATCTTCTTTATCATGCTAAGAGGAGCAGGAAAAAGCAAAAAATTTCAGAATTGCACCTTGCAATGCGGAGAAATTACAGTTTGTGCATTTACAATATTCATTGATTTTTGCCATTGAAAAACGTCCAGAAATGATTGAAGCTACTGACTGAATGAAAGGAGCTGGCATCTCACTCTCTTTGAATCTTCTTTATCATGCTAAGAGGAGCAGGAAAAAGCAAAAAATTTCAGAATTGCACCTTGCAATGCGGAGAAATTACTGTTTGTGCATTTACAATATTCATTGATTTTTGCCATTGAAAAAGGTCCAGAAATAATTGAAGGTACTGACTGAATGAAAGGAGCTGGCATCTCACTCTCTTTGAATCTTCTTTATCATGCTAAGAGGAGCAGGAAAAAGCAAAAAATTTCAGAATTGCACCTTGCAATGCGGAGAAATTACTGTTTGTGCATTTACAATATTCATTGATTTTTGCCATTGAAAAACGTCCAGAAATGATTGAAGCTACTGACTGAATGAAAGGAGCTGGCATCTCACTCTCTTTGAATCTTCTTTATCATGCTAAGAGGAGCAGGAAAAAGCAAAAAATTTCAGAATTGCACCTTGCAATGCGGAGAAATTACTGTTTGTGCATTTACAATATTCATTGATTTTTGCCATTGAAAAATGTCCAGAAATGATTGAAGCTACTGACTGAATGAAAGGAGCTGGCATCTCACTCTCTTTGAATCTTCTTTATCATGCTAAGAGGAGCAGGAAAAAGCAAAAAATTTCAGAATTGCACCTTGCAATGCGGAGAAATTACTGTTTGTGCATTTACAATATTCATTGATTTTTGCTATTGAAAAACATCATGTTATTCATATACCAGAAATGATTGAAGCTACTGACTGAATGAAAGGAGCTGGCATCTCACGCTCTTTGAATCTTCTTTATCATGCTAAGAGGAGCAGGAAAAAGCAAAAAATTTCAGAATTGCACCTTGCAATGCGGAGAAATTACAGTTTGTGCATTTACAATATTCATTGATTTTTGCCATTGAAAAACGTCCAGAAATGATTGAAGCTACTGACTGCATGAAAGGAGCTGGCATCTCACTCTCTTTGAATCTTCTTTATCATGCTAAGAGGAGCAGGAAAAAGCAAAAAATTTCAGAATTGCACCTTGCAATGCGGAGAAATTACTGTTTGTGCATTTACAATATTCATTGATTTTTGCCATTGAAAAAGGTCCAGAAATAATTGAAGGTACTGACTGAATGAAAGGAGCTGGCATCTCACTCTCTTTGAATCTTCTTTATCATGCTAAGAGGAGCAGGAAAAAGCAAAAAATTTCAGAATTGCACCTTGCAATGCGGAGAAATTACTGTTTGTGCATTTACAATATTCATTGATTTTTGCCATTGAAAAACGTCCAGAAATGATTGAAGCTACTGACTGAATGAAAGGAGCTGGCATCTCACTCTCTTTGAATCTTCTTTATCATGCTAAGAGGAGCAGGAAAAAGCAAAAAATTTCAGAATTGCACCTTGCAATGCGGAGAAATTACTGTTTGTGCATTTACAATATTCATTGATTTTTGCCATTGAAAAATGTCCAGAAATGATTGAAGCTACTGACTGAATGAAAGGAGCTGGCATCTCACTCTCTTTGAATCTTCTTTATCATGCTAAGAGGAGCAGGAAAAAGCAAAAAATTTCAGAATTGCACCTTGCAATGCGGAGAAATTACTGTTTGTGCATTTACAATATTCATTGATTTTTGCTATTGAAAAACATCATGTTATTCATATACCAGAAATGATTGAAGCTACTGACTGAATGAAAGGAGCTGGCATCTCACGCTCTTTGAATCTTCTTTATCATGCTAAGAGGAGCAGGAAAAAGCAAAAAATTTCAGAATTGCACCTTGCAATGCGGAGAAATTACAGTTTGTGCATTTACAATATTCATTGATTTTTGCCATTGAAAAACGTCCAGAAATGATTGAAGCTACTGACTGAATGAAAGGAGCTGGCATCTCACTCTCTTTGAATCTTCTTTATCATGCTAAGAGGAGCAGGAAAAAGCAAAAAATTTCAGAATTGCACCTTGCAATGCGGAGAAATTACTGTTTGTGCATTTACAATATTCATTGATTTTTGCCATTGAAAAACGTCCAGAAATGATTGAAGGTACTGACTGAATGAAAGGAGCTGGCATCTCACTCTCTTTGAATCTTCTTTATCATGCTAAGAGGAGCAGGAAAAAGCAAAAAATTTCAGAATTGCACCTTGCAATGCGGAGAAATTACAGTTTGTGCATTTACAATATTCATTGATTTTTGCCATTGAAAAACGTCCAGAAATGATTGAAGCTACTGACTGAATGAAAGGAGCTGGCATCTCACTCTCTTTGAATCTTCTTTATCATGCTAAGAGGAGCAGGAAAAAGCAAAAAATTTCAGAATTGCACCTTGCAATGCGGAGAAATTACTGTTTGTGCATTTACAATATTCATTGATTTTTGCCATTGAAAAAGGTCCAGAAATAATTGAAGGTACTGACTGAATGAAAGGAGCTGGCATCTCACTCTCTTTGAATCTTCTTTATCATGCTAAGAGGAGCAGGAAAAAGCAAAAAATTTCAGAATTGCACCTTGCAATGCGGAGAAATTACTGTTTGTGCATTTACAATATTCATTGATTTTTGCCATTGAAAAACGTCCAGAAATGATTGAAGCTACTGACTGAATGAAAGGAGCTGGCATCTCACTCTCTTTGAATCTTCTTTATCATGCTAAGAGGAGCAGGAAAAAGCAAAAAATTTCAGAATTGCACCTTGCAATGCGGAGAAATTACTGTTTGTGCATTTACAATATTCATTGATTTTTGCCATTGAAAAATGTCCAGAAATGATTGAAGCTACTGACTGAATGAAAGGAGCTGGCATCTCACTCTCTTTGAATCTTCTTTATCATGCTAAGAGGAGCAGGAAAAAGCAAAAAATTTCAGAATTGCGCCTTGCAATGCGGAGAAATTACTGTTTGTGCATTTACAAAATTCATTGATTTTTGCCATTGAAAAACATCATGTTATTCATATACCAGAAATGATTGAAGCTACTGACTGAAGGAAAGGATCTGGCATCTCACTCTCTTTGAATCTTCTTTATCATGCTTAGAGGAGCAGGAAAAAGCAAAAAATTTCAGAATTGCACCTTGCAATGCGGAGAAATTACTGTTTGTGCATTTACAATATTCATTGATTTTTGCCATTGAAAAACGTCCAGAAATGATTGAAGCTACTGACTGAATGAAAGGAGCTGGCATCTCACTCTCTTTGAATCTTCTTTATCATGCTAAGAGGAGCAGGAAAAAGTAAAAAATTTCAGAATTGCACCTTGCAATGCGGAGAAATTACTGTTTGTGCATTTACAATATTCATTGATTTTTGCCATTGAAAAACGTCCAGAAATGATTGAAGCTACTGACTGAATGAAAGGAGCTGGCATCTCACTCTCTTTGAATCTTCTTTATCATGCTAAGAGGAGCAGGAAAAAGCAAAAAATTTCAGAATTGCACCTTGCAATGCGGAGAAATTACAGTTTGTGCATTTACAATATTCATTGATTTTTGCCATTGAAAAACGTCCAGAAATGATTGAAGCTACTGACTGCATGAAAGGAGCTGGCATCTCACTCTCTTTGAATCTTCTTTATCATGCTAAGAGGAGCAGGAAAAAGCAAAAAATTTCAGAATTGCACCTTGCAATGCGGAGAAATTACTGTTTGTGCATTTACAATATTCATTGATTTTTGCCATTGAAAAAGGTCCAGAAATAATTGAAGGTACTGACTGAATGAAAGGAGCTGGCATCTCACTCTCTTTGAATCTTCTTTATCATGCTAAGAGGAGCAGGAAAAAGCAAAAAATTTCAGAATTGCACCTTGCAATGCGGAGAAATTACTGTTTGTGCATTTACAATATTCATTGATTTTTGCCATTGAAAAACGTCCAGAAATGATTGAAGCTACTGACTGAATGAAAGGAGCTGGCATCTCACTCTCTTTGAATCTTCTTTATCATGCTAAGAGGAGCAGGAAAAAGCAAAAAATTTCAGAATTGCACCTTGCAATGCGGAGAAATTACTGTTTGTGCATTTACAATATTCATTGATTTTTGCCATTGAAAAATGTCCAGAAATGATTGAAGCTACTGACTGAATGAAAGGAGCTGGCATCTCACTCTCTTTGAATCTTCTTTATCATGCTAAGAGGAGCAGGAAAAAGCAAAAAATTTCAGAATTGCACCTTGCAATGCGGAGAAATTACTGTTTGTGCATTTACAATATTCATTGATTTTTGCTATTGAAAAACATCATGTTATTCATATACCAGAAATGATTGAAGCTACTGACTGAATGAAAGGAGCTGGCATCTCACGCTCTTTGAATCTTCTTTATCATGCTAAGAGGAGCAGGAAAAAGCAAAAAATTTCAGAATTGCACCTTGCAATGCGGAGAAATTACAGTTTGTGCATTTACAATATTCATTGATTTTTGCCATTGAAAAACGTCCAGAAATGATTGAAGCTACTGACTGAATGAAAGGAGCTGGCATCTCACTCTCTTTGAATCTTCTTTATCATGCTAAGAGGAGCAGGAAAAAGCAAAAAATTTCAGAATTGCACCTTGCAATGCGGAGAAATTACTGTTTGTGCATTTACAATATTCATTGATTTTTGCCATTGAAAAACGTCCAGAAATGATTGAAGGTACTGACTGAATGAAAGGAGCTGGCATCTCGCTCTCTTTGAATCTTCTTTATCATGCTAAGAGGAGCAGGAAAAAGCAAAAAATTTCAGAATTGCACCTTGCAATGCGGAGAAATTACTGTTTGTGCATTTACAATATTCATTGATTTTTGCCATTGAAAAACGTCCAGAAATGATTGAAGCTACTGACTGAATGAAAGGAGCTGGCATCTCACTCTCTTTGAATCTTCTTTATCATGCTAAGAGGAGCAGGAAAAAGCAAAAAATTTCAGAATTGCACCTTGCAATGCGGAGAAATTACTGTTTGTGCATTTACAATATTCATTGATTTTTGCCATTGAAAAATGTCCAGAAATGATTGAAGCTACTGACTGAATGAAAGGAGCTGGCATCTCACTCTCTTTGAATCTTCTTTATCATGCTAAGAGGAGCAGGAAAAAGCAAAAAATTTCAGAATTGCGCCTTGCAATGCGGAGAAATTACTGTTTGTGCATTTACAAAATTCATTGATTTTTGCCATTGAAAAACATCATGTTATTCATATACCAGAAATGATTGAAGCTACTGACTGAAGGAAAGGATATGGCATCTCACTCTCTTTGAATCTTCTTTATCATGCTTAGAGGAGCAGGAAAAAGCAAAAAATTTCAGAATTGCACCTTGCAATGCGGAGAAATTACTGTTTGTGCATTTACAATATTCATTGATTTTTGCCATTGAAAAACGTCCAGAAATGATTGAAGCTACTGACTGAATGAAAGAAGCTGGCATCTCACTCTCTTTGAATCTTCTTTATCATGCTAAGAGGAGCAGGAAAAAGCAAAAAATTTCAGAATTGCACCTTGCAATGCGGAGAAATTACTGTTTGTGCATTTACAATATTCATTGATTTTTGCTATTGAAAAACATCATGTTATTCATATACCAGAAATGATTGAAGCTACTGACTGAATGAAAGGAGCTGGCATCTCACTCTCTTTGAATCTTCTTTATCATGCTAAGAGGAGCAGGAAAAAGCAAAAAATTTCAGAATTGCACCTTGCAATGCGGAGAAATTACAGTTTGTGCATTTACAATATTCATTGATTTTTGCCATTGAAAAACGTCCAGAAATGATTGAAGCTACTGACTGAATGAAAGGAGCTGGCATCTCACTCTCTTTGAATCTTCTTTATCATGCTAAGAGGAGCAGGAAAAAGCAAAAAATTTCAGAATTGCACCTTGCAATGCGGAGAAATTACTGTTTGTGCATTTACAATATTCATTGATTTTTGCCATTGAAAAAGGTCCAGAAATAATTGAAGGTACTGACTGAATGAAAGGAGCTGGCATCTCACTCTCTTTGAATCTTCTTTATCATGCTAAGAGGAGCAGGAAAAAGCAAAAAATTTCAGAATTGCACCTTGCAATGCGGAGAAATTACTGTTTGTGCATTTACAATATTCATTGATTTTTGCCATTGAAAAACGTCCAGAAATGATTGAAGCTACTGACTGAATGAAAGGAGCTGGCATCTCACTCTCTTTGAATCTTCTTTATCATGCTAAGAGGAGCAGGAAAAAGCAAAAAATTTCAGAATTGCACCTTGCAATGCGGAGAAATTACTGTTTGTGCATTTACAATATTCATTGATTTTTGCCATTGAAAAATGTCCAGAAATGATTGAAGCTACTGACTGAATGAAAGGAGCTGGCATCTCACTCTCTTTGAATCTTCTTTATCATGCTAAGAGGAGCAGGAAAAAGCAAAAAATTTCAGAATTGCGCCTTGCAATGCGGAGAAATTACTGTTTGTGCATTTACAAAATTCATTGATTTTTGCCATTGAAAAACATCATGTTATTCATATACCAGAAATGATTGAAGCTACTGACTGAAGGAAAGGATCTGGCATCTCACTCTCTTTGAATCTTCTTTATCATGCTTAGAGGAGCAGGAAAAAGCAAAAAATTTCAGAATTGCACCTTGCAATGCGGAGAAATTACTGTTTGTGCATTTACAATATTCATTGATTTTTGCCATTGAAAAACGTCCAGAAATGATTGAAGCTACTGACTGAATGAAAGGAGCTGGCATCTCACTCTCTTTGAATCTTCTTTATCATGCTAAGAGGAGCAGGAAAAAGCAAAAAATTTCAGAATTGCACCTTGCAATGCGGAGAAATTACTGTTTGTGCATTTACAATATTCATTGATTTTTGCGATTGAAAAACATCATGTTATTCATATTCCAGAAATGATTGAAGCTACTGACTGAATGAAAGGAGCTGGCATTTCACTCTCTTTGAATCTTCTTTATCATGCTAAGAGGAGCAGGAAAAAGTAAAAAATTTCAGAATTGCACCTTGCAATGCGGAGAAATTACTGTTTGTGCATTTACAATATTCAATGATTTTTGCCATTGAAAAACGTCCAGAAATGATTGAAGCTACTGACTGAATGAAAGGAGCTGGCATCTCACTCTCTTTGAATCTTGTTTATCATGCTAAGAGGAGCAGGAAAAAGCAAAAAATTTCAGAATTGCACTTTGCAATGCGGAGAAATTACTGTTTGTGCATTTACAATATTCATTGATTTTTGCCATTGAAAAACGTCCAGAAATGATTGAAGCTACTGACTGAATGAAAGGAGCTGGCATCTCACTCTCTTTGAATCTTCTTTATCATGCTAAGAGGAGCAGGAAAAAGCAAAAAATTTCAGAATTGCACCTTGCAATGCGGAGAAATTACTGTTTGTGCATTTACAATATTCATTGATTTTTGCCATTGAAAAACATCATGTTATTCATATACCAGAAATGATTGAAGCTACTGACTGAATGAAAGGAGCTGGCATCTCACTCTCTTTGAATCTTCTTTATCATGCTAAGAGGAGCAGGAAAAAGTAAAAAATTTCAGAATTGCACCTTGCAATGCGGAGAAATTACTGTTTGTGCATTTATAATATTCAATGATTTTTGCCATTGAAAAACGTCCAGAAATGATTGAAGCTACTGACTGAACGAAAGGAGCTGGCATCTCACTCTCTTTGAATCTTCTTTATCATGCTAAGAGGAGCAGGAAAAAGCAAAAAATTTCAGAATTGCACCTTGCAATGCGGAGAAATTACTGTTTGTGCATTTACAATATTCATTGATTTTTGCCATTGAAAAACATCATGTTATTCATGTACCAGAAATGTTTGAAGCTACTGACTGAATGAAAGGAGCTGGCATCTCACTCTCTTTGAATCTTCTTTATCATGCTAAGAGGAGCAGGAAAAAGCAAAAAATTTCAGAATTGCACATTGCAATGCGGAGAAATTACTGTTTGTGCATTTACAATATTCATTGATTTTTGCCATTGAAAAACGTCCAGAAATGATTGAAGCTACTGACTGAATGAAAGGAGCTGGCATCTCACTCTCTTTGAATCTTCTTTATCATGCTAAGAGGAGCAGGAAAAAGCAAAAAATTTCAGAATTGCACCTTGCAATGCGGAGAAATTACTGTTTGTGCATTTACAATATTCATTGATTTTTGCCATTGAAAAACGTCCAGAAATGATTGAAGCTACTGACTGAATGAAAGGAGCTGGCATCTCACTCTCTTTGAATCTTCTTTATCATGCTAAGAGGAGCAGGAAAAAGCAAAAAATTTCAGAATTGCACCTTGCAATGCGGAGAAATTACTGTTTGTGCATTTACAATATTCATTGATTTTTGCCATTGAAAAATGTCCAGAAATGATTGAAGCTACTGACTGAATGAAAGGAGCTGGCATCTCACTCTCTTTGAATCTTCTTTATCATGCTAAGAGGAGCAGGAAAAAGCAAAAAATTTCAGAATTGCGCCTTGCAATGCGGAGAAATTACTGTTTGTGCATTTACAAAATTCATTGATTTTTGCCATTGAAAAACATCATGTTATTCATATACCAGAAATGATTGAAGCTACTGACTGAAGGAAAGGATCTGGCATCTCACTCTCTTTGAATCTTCTTTATCATGCTAAGAGGAGCAGGAAAAAGCAAAAAATTTCAGAATTGCACCTTGCAATGCGGAGAAATTACTGTTTGTGCATTTACAATATTCATTGATTTTTGCCATTGAAAAACGTCCAGAAATGATTGAAGCTACTGACTGAATGAAAGGAGCTGGCATCTCACTCTCTTTGAATCTTCTTTATCATGCTAAGAGGAGCAGGAAAAAGCAAAAAATTTCAGAATTGCACCTTGCAATGCGGAGAAATTACTGTTTGTGCATTTACAATATTCATTGATTTTTGCCATTGAAAAACGTCCAGAAATGATTGAAGCTACTGACTGAATGAAAGGAGCTGGCATCTCACTCTCTTTGAATCTTCTTTATCATGCTAAGAGGAGCAGGAAAAAGCAAAAAATTTCAGAATTGCACCTTGCAATGCGGAGAAATGACTGTTTGTGCATTTACAATATTCATTGATTTTTGCCATTGAAAAATGTCCAGAAATGATTGAAGCTACTGACTGAATGAAAGGAGCTGGCATCTCACTCTCTTTGAATCTTCTTTATCATGCTAAGAGGAGCAGGAAAAAGCAAAAAATTTCAGAATTGCGCCTTGCAATGCGGAGAAATTAGTTTGTGCATTTACAAAATTCATTGATTTTTGCCATTGAAAAACATCATGTTATTCATATACCAGAAATGATTGAAGCTACTGACTGAAGGAAAGGATCTGGCATCTCACTCTCTTTGAATCTTCTTTATCATGCTAAGAGGAGCAGGAAAAAGCAAAAAGTTTCAGAATTGCACCTTGCAATGCGGAGAAATTACTGTTTGTGCATTTACAATATTCATTGGTTTTTGCCATTGAAAAACGTCCAGAAATGATTGAAGCTACTGACTGAATGAAAGGAGCTGGCATCTCACTCTCTTTGAATCTTCTTTATCATGCTAAGAGGAGCAGGAAAAAGCAAAAAATTTCAGAATTGCACCTTGCAATGCGGAGAAATTACTGTTTGTGCATTTACAATATTCATTGATTTTTGCGATTGAAAAACATCATGTTATTCATATACCAGAAATGATTGAAGCTACTGACTGAATGAAAGGAGCTGGCATCTCACTCTCTTTGAATCTTCTTTATCATGCTAAGAGGAGCAGGAAAAAGTAAAAAATTTCAGAATTGCACCTTGCAATGCGGAGAAATTACTGATTGTGCATTTACAATATTCAATGATTTTTGCCATTGAAAAACGTCCAGAAATGATTAAAGCTACTGACTGAATGAAAGGAGCTGGCATCTCACTCTCTTTGAATCTTCTTTATCATGCTAAGAGGAGCAGGAAAAAGCAAAAAATTTCAGAATTGCACCTTGCATTGCGGAGAAATTAATGTTTGTGCATTTACAATATTCAATGATTTTTGCCATTGAAAAACGTCCAGAAATGATTGAAGCTACTGACTGAATGAAAGGAGCTGGCATCTCACTCTCTTTGAATCTTCTTTATCATGCTAAGAGGAGCAGGAAAAAGCAAAAAATTTCAGAATTGCACCTTGCAATGCGGAGAAATTACTGTTTGTGCATTTACAATATTCATTGATTTTTGCCATTGAAAAACATCATGTTATTCATATACCAGAAATGATTGAAGCTACTGACTGAATGAAAGGAGCTGGCATCTCACTCTCTTTGAATCTTCTTTATCATGCTAAGAGGAGCAGGAAAAAGTAAAAAATTTCAGAATTGCGCCTTGCAATGCGGAGAAATTACTGTTTGTGCATTTACAAAATTCATTGATTTTTGCCATTGAAAAACATCATGTTATTCATATACCAGAAATGATTGAAGCTACTGACTGAAGGAAAGGATCTGGCATCTCACTCTCTTTGAATCTTCTTTATCATGCTTAGAGGAGCAGGAAAAAGCAAAGAATTTCAGAATTGCACCTTGCAATGCGGAGAAATTACTGTTTGTGCATTTACAATATTCATTGATTTTTGCCATTGAAAAACGTCCAGAAATGATTGAAGCTACTGACTGAATGAAAGGAGCTGGCATCTCACTCTCTTTGAATCTTCTTTATCATGCTAAGAGGAGCAGGAAAAAGCAAAAAATTTCAGAATTGCACCTTGCAATGCGGAGAAATTACTGTTTGTGCATTTACAATATTCATTGATTTTTGCGATTGAAAAACATCATGTTATTCATATACCAGAAATGATTGAAGCTACTGACTGAATGAAAGGAGCTGGCATCTCACTCTCTTTGAATCTTCTTTATCATGCTAAGAGGAGCAGGAAAAAGTAAAAAATTTCAGAATTGCACCTTGCAATGCGGAGAAATTACTGTTTGTGCATTTACAATATTCATTGATTTTTGCCATTGAAAAACGTCCAGAAATGATTGAAGCTACTGACTGAATGAAAGGAGCTGGCATCTCACTCTCTTTGAATCTTCTTTATCATGCTAAGAGGAGCAGGAAAAAGCAAAAAATTTCAGAATTGCACCTTGCAATGCGGAGAAATTACTGTTTGTGCATTTACAATATTCATTGATTTTTGCTATTGAAAAACATCATGTTATTCATATACCAGAAATGATTGAAGCTACTGACTGAATGAAAGGAGCTGGCATCTCACTCTCTTTGAATCTTCTTTATCATGCTAAGAGGAGCAGGAAAAAGCAAAAAATTTCAGAATTGCACCTTGCAATGCGGAGAAATTACAGTTTGTGCATTTACAATATTCATTGATTTTTGCCATTGAAAAACGTCCAGAAATGATTGAAGCTACTGACTGAATGAAAGGAGCTGGCATCTCACTCTCTTTGAATCTTCTTTATCATGCTAAGAGGAGCAGGAAAAAGCAAAAAATTTCAGAATTGCACCTTGCAATGCGGAGAAATTACTGTTTGTGCATTTACAATATTCATTGATTTTTGCCATTGAAAAACGTCCAGAAATGATTGAAGGTACTGACTGAATGAAAGGAGCTGGCATCTCACTCTCTTTGAATCTTCTTTATCATGCTAAGAGGAGCAGGAAAAAGCAAAAAATTTCAGAATTGCACCTTGCAATGCGGAGAAATTACTGTTTGTGCATTTACAATATTCATTGATTTTTGCCATTGAAAAACGTCCAGAAATGATTGAAGCTACTGACTGAATGAAAGGAGCTGGCATCTCACTCTCTTTGAATCTTCTTTATCATGCTAAGAGGAGCAGGAAAAAGCAAAAAATTTCAGAATTGCACCTTGCAATGCGGAGAAATTACTGTTTGTGCATTTGCAATATTCATTGATTTTTGCCATTGAAAAATGTCCAGAAATGATTGAAGCTACTGACTGAATGAAAGGAGCTGGCATCTCACTCTCTTTGAATCTTCTTTATCATGCTAAGAGGAGCAGGAAAAAGCAAAAAATTTCAGAATTGCGCCTTGCAATGCGGAGAAATTACTGTTTGTGCATTTACAAAATTCATTGATTTTTGCCATTGAAAAACATCATGTTATTCATATACCAGAAATGATTGAAGCTACTGACTGAAGGAAAGGATCTGGCATCTCACTCTCTTTGAATCTTCTTTATCATACTTAGAGGAGCAGGAAAAAGCAAAAAATTTCAGAATTGCACCTTGCAGTGCGGAGAAATTACTGTTTGTGCATTTACAATATTCATTGATTTTTGCCATTGAAAAACGTCCAGAAATGATTGAAGCTACTGACTGAATGAAAGGAGCTGGCATCTCACTCTCTTTGAATCTTCTTTATCATGCTAAGAGGAGCAGGAAAAAGCAAAAAATTTCAGAATTGCACCTTGCAATGCGGAGAAATTACTGTTTGTGCATTTACAATATTCATTGATTTTTGCGATTGAAAAACATCATGTTATTCATATACCAGAAATGATTGAAGCTACTGACTGAATGAAAGGAGCTGGCATCTCACTCTCTTTGAATCTTCTTTATCATGCTAAGAGGAGCAGGAAAAAGTAAAAAATTTCAGAATTGCACCTTGCAATGCGGAGAAATTACTGTTTGTGCATTTACAATATTCAATGATTTTTGCCATTGAAAAACGTCCAGAAATGATTGAAGCTACTGACTGAATGAAAGGAGCTGGCATCTCACTCTCTTTGAATCTTGTTTATCATGCTAAGAGGAGCAGGAAAAAGCAAAAAATTTCAGAATTGCACCTTGCAATGCGGAGAAATTACTGTTTGTGCATTTACAATATTCATTGATTTTTGCCATTGAAAAACGTCCAGAAATGATTGAAGCTACTGACTGAATGAAAGGAGCTGGCATCTCACTCTCTTTGAATCTTCTTTATCATGCTAAGAGGAGCAGGAAAAAGCAAAAAAATTTCAGAATTGAACCTTGCAATGCGGAGAAATTACTGTTTGTGCATTTACAATATTCATTGATTTTTGCCATTGAAAAACATCATGTTATTCATATACCAGAAATGATTGAAGCTACTGACTGAATGAAAGGAGCTGGCATCTCACTCTCTTTGAATCTTCTTTATCATGCTAAGAGGAGCAGGAAAAAGTAAAAAATTTCAGAATTGCACCTTGCTATGCGGAGAAATTACTGTTTGTGCATTTATAATATTCAATGATTTTTGCCATTGAAAAACGTCCAGAAATGATTGAAGCTACTGACTGAACGAAAGGAGCTGGCATCTCACTCTGTTTGAATCTTCTTTATCATGCTAAGAGGAGCAGGAAAAAGCAAAAAATTTCAGAATTGCACCTTGCAATGCGGAGAAATTACTGTTTGTGCATTTACAATATTCATTGATTTTTGCCATTGAAAAACATCATGTTATTCATGTACCAGAAATGTTTGAAGCTACTGACTGAATGAAAGGAGCTGGCATCTCACTCTCTTTGAATCTTCTTTATCATGCTAAGAGGAGCAGGAAAAAGCAAAAAATTTCAGAATTGCACATTGCAATGCGGAGAAATTACTGTTTGTGCATTTACAATATTCATTGATTTTTGCCATTGAAAAACGTCCAGAAATGATTGAAGCTACTGACTGAATGAAAGGAGCTGGCATCTCACTCTCTTTGAATCTTCTTTATCATGCTAAGAGGAGCAGGAAAAAGCAAAAAATTTCAGAATTGCACCTTGCAATGCGGAGAAATTACTGTTTGTGCATTTACAATATTCATTGATTTTTGCCATTGAAAAACGTCCAGAAATGATTGAAGCTACTGACTGAATGAAAGGAGCTGGCATCTCACTCTCTTTGAATCGTCTTTATCATGCTAAGAGGAGCAGGAAAAAGCAAAAAATTTCAGAATTGCACCTTGCAATGCGGAGAAATTACTGTTTGTGCATTTACAATATTCATTGATTTTTGCCATTGAAAAATGTCCAGAAATGATTGAAGCTACTGACTGAATGAAAGGAGCTGGCATCTCACTCTCTTTGAATCTTCTTTATCATGCTAAGAGGAGCAGGAAAAAGCAAAAAATTTCAGAATTGCGCCTTGCAATGCGGAGAAATTACTGTTTGTGCATTTACAAAATTCATTGATTTTTGCCATTGAAAAACATCATGTTATTCATATACCAGAAATGATTGAAGCTACTGACTGAAGGAACGGATCTGGCATCTCACTCTCTTTGAATCTTCTTTATCATGCTAAGAGGAGCAGGAAAAAGCAAAAAATTTCAGAATTGCACCTTGCAATGCGGAGAAATTACTGTTTGTGCATTTACAATATTCATTGATTTTTGCCATTGAAAAACGTCCAGAAATGATTGAAGCTACTGACTGAATGAAAGGAGCTGGCATCTCACTCTCTTTGAATCTTCTTTATCATGCTAAGAGGAGCAGGAAAAAGCAAAAAATTTCAGAATTGCACCTTGCAATGCGGAGAAATTACTGTTTGTGCATTTACAATATTCATTGATTTTTGCCATTGAAAAACGTCCAGAAATGATTGAAGCTACTGACTGAATGAAAGGAGCTGGCATCTCACTCTCTTTGAATCTTCTTTATCATGCTAAGAGGAGCAGGAAAAAGCAAAAAATTTCAGAATTGCACCTTGCAATGCGGAGAAATTACTGTTTGTGCATTTACAATATTCATTGATTTTTGCCATTGAAAAATGTCCAGAAATGATTGAAGCTACTGACTGAATGAAAGGAGCTGGCATCTCACTCTCTTCGAATCTTCTTTATCATGCTAAGAGGAGCAGGAAAAAGCAAAAAATTTCAGAATTGCGCCTTGCAATGCGGAGAAATTACTGTTTGTGCATTTACAAAATTCATTGATTTTTGCCATTGAAAAACATCATGTTATTCATATACCAGAAATGATTGAAGCTACTGACTGAAGGAAAGGATCTGGCATCTCACTCTCTTTGAATCTTCATTATCATGCTAAGAGGAGCAGGAAAAAGCAAAAAATTTCAGAATTGCACCTTGCAATGCGGAGAAATTACTGTTTGTGCATTTACAATATTCATTGGTTTTTGCCATTGAAAAACGTCCAGAAATGATTGAAGCTACTGACTGAATGAAAGGAGCTGGCATCTCACTCTCTTTGAATCTTCTTTATCATGCTAAGAGGAGCAGGAAAAAGCAAAAAATTTCAGAATTGCACCTTGCAATGCGGAGAAATTACTGTTTGTGCATTTACAATATTCATTGATTTTTGCGATTGAAAAACATCATGTTATTCATATACCAGAAATGATTGAAGCTAATGACTGAATGAAAGGAGCTGGCATCTCACTCTCTTTGAATCTTCTTTATCATGCTAAGAGGAGCAGGAAAAAGTAAAAAATTTCAGAATTGCACCTTGCAATGCGGAGAAATTACTGATTGTGCATTTACAATATTCAATGATTTTTGCCATTGAAAAACGTCCAGAAATGATTAAAGCTACTGACTGAATGAAAGGAGCTGGCATCTCACTCTCTTTGAATCTTCTTTATCATGCTAAGAGGAGCAGGAAAAAGCAAAAAATTTCAGAATTGCACCTTGCAATGCGGAGAAATTACTGTTTGTGCATTTACAATATTCATTGATTTTTGCCATTGAAAAACGTCCAGAAATGATTGAAGCTACTGACTGAATGAAAGGAGCTGGCATCTCACTCTCTTTGAATCTTCTTTATCATGCTAAGAGGAGCAGGAAAAAGCAAAAAATTTCAGAATTGCACCTTGCAATGCGGAGAAATTACTGTTTGTGCATTTACAATATTCATTGATTTTTGCCATTGAAAAACATCATGTTATTCATATACCAGAAATGATTGAAGCTACTGACTGAATGAAAGGAGCTGGCATCTCACTCTCTTTGAATCTTCTTTATCATGCTAAGAGGAGCAGGAAAAAGTAAAAAATTTCAGAATTGCACCTTGCAATGCGGAGAATTTACTGTTTGTGCATTTATAATATTCAATGATTTTTGCCATTGAAAAACGTCCAGAAATGATTGAAGCTACTGACTGAACGAAAGGAGCTGGCATCTCACTCTCTTTGAATCTTCTTTATCATGCTAAGAGGAGCAGAAAAAAGCAAAAAATTTCAGAATTGCACCTTGCAATGCGGAGAAATTACTGTTTGTGCATTTACAATATTCATTGATTTTTGCCATTGAAAAACATCATGTTATTCATATACCAGGAATGTTTGAAGCTACTGACTGAATGAAAGGAGCTGGCATCTCACTCTCTTTGAATCTTCTTTATCATGCTAAGAGGAGCAGGAAAAAGCAAAAAATTTCAGAATTGCACATTGCAATGCAGAGAAATTACTGTTTGTGCATTTACAATATTCATTGATTTTTGCCATTGAAAAACGTCCAGAAATGATTGAAGCTACTGACTGAATGAAAGGAGCTGGCATCTCACTCTCTTTGAATCTTCTTTATCATGCTAAGAGGAGCAGGAAAAAGCAAAAAATTTCAGAATTGCACCTTGCAATGCGGAGAAATTACTGTTTGTGCATTTACAATATTCATTGATTTTTGCCATTGAAAAACGTCCAGAAATGATTGAAGCTACTGACTGAATGAAAGGAGCTGTCATCTCACTCTCTTTGAATCTTCTTTATCATGCTAAGAGGAGCAGGAAAAAGCAAAAAATTTCAGAATTGCACCTTGCAATGCGGAGAAATTACTGTTTGTGCATTTACAATATTCATTGATTTTTGCCATTGAAAAATGTCCAGAAATGATTGAAGCTACTGACTGAATGAAAGGAGCTGGCATCTCACTCTCTTTGAATCTTCTTTATCATGCTAAGAGGAGCAGGAAAAAGCAAAAAATTTCAGAATTGCGCCTTGCAATGCGGAGAAATTACTGTTTGTGCATTTACAAAATTCATTGATTTTTGCCATTGAAAAACATCATGTTATTCATATGCCAGAAATGATTGAAGCTACTGACTGAAGGAAAGGAGCTGGCATCTCACTCTCTTTGAATCTTCTTTATCATGCTAAGAGGAGCAGGAAAAAGCAAAAAATTTCAGAATTGCACCTTGCAATGCGGAGAAATTACTGTTTGTGCATTTACAATATTCATTGATTTTTGCCATTGAAAAACGTCCAGAAATGATTGAAGCTACTGACTGAATGAAAGGAGCTGGCATCTCACTCTCTTTGAATCTTCTTTATCATGCTAAGAGGAGCAGGAAAAAGCAAAAAATTTCAGAATTGCACCTTGCAATGCGGAGAAATTACTGTTTGTGCATTTACAATATTCATTGATTTTTGCCATTGAAAAACGTCCAGAAATGATTGAAGCTACTGACTGAATGAAAGGAGCTGGCATCTCACTCTCTTTGAATCTTCTTTATCATGCTAAGAGGAGCAGGAAAAAGCAAAAAATTTCAGAATTGCACCTTGCAATGCGGAGAAATTACTGTTTGTGCATTTACAATATTCATTGATTTTTGCCATTGAAAAACATGTTATTCATATACCAGAAATGTTTGAAGCTCCTGACTGAATGAAAGGAGCTGGCACCTCACTCTCTTTGAATCTTCTTTATCATGCTGAGAGGAGCAGGAAAAAGCAAAAAATTTCAGAATTGCACCTTGCAATGCGGAGAAATTACTGTTTGTGCATTTACAATATTCATTGATTTTTGCCATTGAAAAACGTCCAGAAATGATTGAAGCTACTGACTGAATGAAAGGAGCTGTCATCTCACTCTCTTTGAATCTTCTTTATCATGCTAAGAGGAGCAGGAAAAAGCAAAAAATTTCAGAATTGCACCTTGCAATGCGGAGAAATTACTGTTTGTGCATTTACAATATTCATTGATTTTTGCCATTGAAAAATGTTCAGAAATGATTGAAGCTACTGACTGAATGAAAGGAGCTGGCATCTCACTCTCTTTGAATCTTCTTTATCATGCTAAGAGGAGCAGGAAAAAGCAAAAAATTTCAGAATTGCGCCTTGCAATGCGGAGAAATTACTGTTTGTGCATTTACAAAATTCATTGATTTTTGCCATTGAAAAACATCATGTTATTCATATGCCAGAAATGATTGAAGCTACTGACTAAAGGAAAGGAGCTGGCATCTCACTCTCTTTGAATCTTCTTTATCATGCTAAGAGGAGCAGGAAAAAGCAAAAAATTTCAGAATTGCGCCTTGCAATGCGGAGAAATTACTGTTTGTGCATTTACAAAATTCATTGATTTTTGCCATTGAAAAACATCATGTTATTCATATGCCAGAAATGATTGAAGCTACTGACTAAAGGAAAGGAGCTGGCATCTCACTCTCTTTGAATCTTCTTTATCATGCTAAGAGGAGCAGGAAAAAGCAAAAAATTTCAGAATTGCACCTTGCAATGCGGAGAAATTACTGTTTGTGCATTTACAATATTCATTGATTTTTGCGATTGAAAAACATCATGTTATTCATATACCAGAAATGATTGAAGCTACTGACTGAATGAAAGGAGCTGGCATCTCACTCTCTTTGAATCTTCTTTATCATGCTAAGAGGAGCAGGAAAAAGTAAAAAATTTCAGAATTGCACCTTGCAATGCGGAGAAATTACTGTTTGTGCATTTACAATATTCACTGATTTTTGCCATTGAAAAACGTCCAGAAATGATTGAAGCTACTGACTGAACTAAAGGAGCTGGCATCTCACTCTCTTTGAATCTTCTTTATCATGCTAAGAGGAGCAGGAAAAAGCAAAAAATTTCAGAATTGCACCTTGCAATGCGGAGAAATTACTGTTTGTGCATTTACAATATTCATTGATTTTTGCCATTGAAAAACATCATGTTATTCATATACCAGAAATGTTTGAAGCTACTGACTGAATGAAAGGAGCTGGTATCTCACTCTCTTTGAATCTTCTTCATAATGCTAAGAGGAGCAGGCCATTGAAAAGCGTCCAGAAATGATTGAAGCTACTGACTGAATGAAAGGAGCTGGCATCTCACTCTCTTTGAATCTTCTTTATCATGCTAAGAGGAGCAGGAAAAAGCAAAAAATTTCAGAATTGCACCTTGCAATGCGGAGAAATTACTGTTTGTGCATTTACAATATTCATTGATTTTTGCCATTGAAAAATGTCCAGAAATGATTGAAGGTACTGACTGAATGAAAGGAGCTGGCATCTCACTCTCTTTGAATCTTCTTTATCATGCTAAGAGGAGCAGGAAAAAGCAAAAAATTTCAGAATTGCACCTTGCAATGCGGAGAAATTACTGTTTGTGCATTTACAATATTCATTGATTTTTGCCATTGAAAAACGTCCAGAAATGATTGAAGCTACTGACTGAATGAAAGGAGCTGGCATCTCACTCTCTTTGAATCTTCTTTATCATGCTAAGAGGAGCAGGAAAAAGCAAAAAATTTCAGAATTGCACCTTGCAATGCGGAGAAATTACTGTTTGTGCATTTACAATATTCATTGATTTTTGCCATTGAAAAATGTCCAGAAATGATTGAAGCTACTGACTGAATGAAAGGAGCTGGCATCTCACTCTCTTTGAATCTTCTTTATCATGCTAAGAGGAGCAGGAAAAAGCAAAAAATTTCAGAATTGCGCCTTGCAATGCGGAGAAATTACTGTTTGTGCATTTACAAAATTCATTGATTTTTGCCATTGAAAAATATCATGTTATTCATATACCAGAAATGATTGATGTTTTTCAATGGCAAAAATCAATGAATATTGTAAATGCACAAACAGTAATTTCTCCGCATTGCAAGGTGCAATTCTGAAATTTTTTGCTTTTTCCTGCTAATCCTAGCATGATAAAGAAGATTCAAAGAGAGTGAGATGCCAGCTCCTTTCATTCAGTCAGTAGCTTCAAACATTTCTGGACGTTTTTCAATGGCAAAAATCAATGAATATTGTAAATGCACAAACAGTAATATCTCCACATTGCAAGGTGCAATTCTGAAATTTTTTGCTTTTTCCTGTTAATCCTAGCATGATAAAGAAGATTTAAAGAGAGTGAGATGCCAGCTCTTTCATTCAGTCAGTAGCTTCAAACATTTCTGGTATATGAAAAACATGTTTTTCAATGGCAAAAATCAATGAATATTGTAAATGCACAAACAGTAATATCTCCACATTGCAAGGTGCAATTCTGAAATTTTTTGCTTTTTCCTGCTAATCCTAGCATGATAAAGAAGATTCAAAGAGAGTGAGATGCCAGCTCCTTTCATTCAGTCAGTAGCTTCAAACATTTCTGGACGTTTTTCAATGGCAAAAATCAATGAATATTGTAAATGCACAAACAGTAATATCTCCACATTGCAAGGTGCAATTCTGAAATTTTTTGCTTTTTCCTGCTAATCCTAGCATGATAAAGAAGATTCAAAGAGAGTGAGATGCCAGCTCCTTTCATTCAGTCAGTAGCTTCAAACATTTCTGGACGTTTTTCAATGGCAAAAATCAATGAATATTGTAAATGCACAAACAGTAATATCTCCACATTGCAAGGTGCAATTCTGAAATTTTTTGCTTTTTCCTGTTAATCCTAGCATGATAAAGAAGATTCAAAGAGAGTGAGATGCCAGCTCCTTTCATTCAGTCAGTAGCTTCAAACATTTCTGGTATATGAAAAACATGTTTTTCAATGGCAAAAATCAATGAATATTGTAAATGCACAAACAGTAATATCTCCACATTGCAAGGTGCAATTCTGAAATTTTTTGTTTTTTCCTGTTAATCCTAGCATGATAAAGAAGATTCAAAGAGAGTGAGATGCCAGCTCCTTTCATTCAGTCAGTAGCTTCAAACATTTCTGGTATATGAAAAACATGTTTTTCAATGGCAAAAATCAATGAATATTGTAAATGCACAAACAGTAATATCTCCACATTGCAAGGTGCAATTCTGAAATTTTTTGCTTTTTCCTGCTAATCCTAGCATGATAAAGAAGATTCAAAGAGAGTGAGATGCCAGCTCCTTTCATTCAGTCAGTAGCTTCAAACATTTCTGGTATATGAAAAACATGTTTTTCAATGGCAAAAATCAATGAATATTGTAAATGCACAAACAGTAATATCTCCACATTGCAAGGTGCAATTCTGAAATTTTTTGCTTTTTCCTGCTAATCCTAGCATGATAAAGAAGATTCAAAGAGAGTGAGATGCCAGCTCCTTTCATTCAGTCAGTAGCTTCAAACATTTCTGGTATATGAAAAACATGTTTTTCAATGGCAAAAATCAATGAATATTGTAAATGCACAAACAGTAATATCTCCACATTGCAAGGTGCAATTCTGAAATTTTTTGCTTTTTCCTGCTAATCCTAGCATGATAAAGAAGATTCAAAGAGAGTGAGATGCCAGCTCCTTTCATTCAGTCAGTAGCTTCAAACATTTCTGGTATATGAAAAACATGTTTTTCAATGGCAAAAATCAATGAATATTGTAAATGCACAAACAGTAATATCTCCACATTGCAAGGTGCAATTCTGAAATTATTAGCTTTTTCCTGTTAATCCTAGCATGATAAAGAAGATTCAAAGAGAGTGAGATGCCAGCTCCTTTCATTCAGTCAGTAGCTTCAAACATTTCTGGACGTTTTTCAATGGCAAAAATCAATGAATATTGTAAATGCACAAACAGTAATATCTCCACATTGCAAGGTGCAATTCTGAAATTTTTTGCTTTTTCCTGTTAATCCTAGCATGATAAAGAAGATTCAAAGAGAGTGAGATACCAGCTCCTTTCATTCAGTCAGTAGCTTCAAACATTTCTGGTATATGAAAAACATGTTTTTCAATGGCAAAAATCAATGAATATTGTAAATGCACAAACAGTAATATCTCCACATTGCAAGGTGCAATTCTGAAATTTTTTGCTTTTTCCTGCTAATCCTAGCATGATAAAGAAGATTCAAAGAGAGTGAGATGCCAGCTAATTTCATTCAGTCAGTAGCTTCAAACATTTCTGGACGTTTTTCAATGGCAAAAATCAATGAATATTGTAAATGCACAAACAGTAATATCTCCACATTGCAAGGTGCAATTCTGAAATTTTTTGCTTTTTCCTGCTAATCCTAGCATGATAAAGAAGATTCAAAGAGAGTGAGATGCCAGCTCCTTTCATTCAGTCAGTAGCTTCAAACATTTCTTGTATATGAAAAACATGTTTTTCAATGGCAAAAATCAATGAATATTGTAAATGCATAAACAGTAATATCTCCACATTGCAAGGTGCAATTCTGAAATTTTTTGCTTTTTCCTGCTAATCCTAGCATGATAAAGAAGATTCAAAGAGAGTGAGATACCAGCTCCTTTCATTCAGTCAGTAGCTTCAAACATTTCTGGACGTTTTTCAATGGCAAAAATCAATGAATGTTGTAAATGCACAAACAGTAATATCTCCACATTGCAAGGTGCAATTCTGAAATTTTTTGCTTTTTCCTGTTAATCCTAGCATGATAAAGAAGATTCAAAGAGAGTGAGATGCCAGCTCCTTTCATTCAAGTCAGTAGCTTCAAACATTTCTGGTATATGAAAAACATGTTTTTCAATGGCAAAAATCAATGAATATTGTAAATGCACAAACAGTAATATCTCCACATTGCAAGGTGCAATTCTGAAATTTTTTGCTTTTTCCTGCTTATCCTAGCATGATAAAGAAGATTCAAAGAGAGTGAGATGCCAGCTCCTTTCATTCAGTCAGTAGCTTCAAACATTTCTGGTATATGAAAAACATGTTTTTCAATGGCAAAAATCAATGAATATTGTAAATGCACAAACAGTAATATCTCCACATTGCAAGGTGCAATTCTGAAATTTTTTTGCTTTTTCCTGCTAATCCTAGCATGATAAAGAAGATTCAAAGAGAGTGAGATGCCAGCTCCTTTCATTCAGTCAGTAGCTTCAAACATTTCTGGACGTTTTTCAATGGCAAAATCAATGAATATTGTAAATGCACAAACAGTAATATCTCCACATTGGAAGGTGCAATTCTGAAATTTTTTGCTTTTTCCTGCTAATCCTAGCATGATAAAGAAGATTCAAAGAGAGTGAGATGCCAGCTAATTTCATTCAGTCAGTAGCTTCAAACATTTCTGGACGTTTTTCAATGGCAAAAATCAATGAATATTGTAAATGCACAAACAGTAATATCTCCACATTGCAAGGTGCAATTCTGAAATTTTTTGCTTTTTCCTGCTAATCCTAGCATGATAAAGAAGATTCAAAGAGAGTGAGATGCCAGCTCCTTTCATTCAGTCAGTAGCTTCAAACATTTCTTGTATATGAAAAACATGTTTTTCAATGGCAAAAATCAATGAATATTGTAAATGCACAAACAGTAATATCTCCACATTGCAAGGTGCAATTCTGAAATTTTTTGCTTTTTCCTGCTAATCCTAGCATGATAAAGAAGATTCAAAGAGAGTGAGATACCAGCTCCTTTCATTCAGTCAGTAGCTTCAAACATTTCTGGACGTTTTTCAATGGCAAAAATCAATTAATATTGTAAATGCACAAACAGTAATATCTCCACATTGCAAGGTGCAATTCTGAAATTTTTTGCTTTTTCCTGTTAATCCTAGCATGATAAAGAAGATTCAAAGAGAGTGAGATGCCAGCTCCTTTCATTCAAGTCAGTAGCTTCAAACATTTCTGGTATATGAAAAACATGTTTTTCAATGGCAAAAATCAATGAATATTGTAAATGCACAAACAGTAATATCTCCACATTGCAAGGTGCAATTCTGAAATTTTTTGCTTTTTCCTGCTTATCCTAGCATGATAAAGAAGATTCAAAGAGAGTGAGATGCCAGCTCCTTTCATTCAGTCAGTAGCTTCAAACATTTCTGGTATATGAAAAACATGTTTTTCAATGGCAAAAATCAATGAATATTGTAAATGCACAAACAGTAATATCTCCACATTGCAAGGTGCAATTCTGAAATTTTTTTGCTTTTTCCTGCTAAACCTAGCATGATAAAGAAGATTTAAAGAGAGTGAGATGCCAGCTCCTTTCATTCAGTCAGTAGCTTCAAACATTTCTGGACGTTTTTCAATGGCAAAATCAATGAATATTGTAAATGCACAAACAGTAATATCTCCACATTGCAAGGTGCAATTCTGAAATTTTTTGCTTTTTCCTGTTAATCCTAGCATGATAAAGAAGATTCAAAGACAGTGAGATGCCAGCTCCTTTCATTCAGTCAGTAGCTTCAAACATTTCTGGTATATGAAAAACATGTTTTTCAATGGCAAAAATCAATGAATATTGTAAATGCACAAACAGTAATATCTCCACATTGCAAGGTGCAATTCTGAAATTTTTTGCTTTTTCCTGCTAATCCTAGCATGATAAAGAAGATTCAAAGAGAGTGAGATGCCAGCTCCTTTCATTCCGTCAGTAGCTTCAAACATTTCTGGTATATGAAAAACATGTTTTTCAATGGCAAAAATCAATGAATATGGTAAATGCACAAACAGTAATATCTCCACATTGCAAGGTGCAATTCTGAAATTTTTTGCTTTTTCCTGCTAATCCTAGCATGATAAAGAAGATTCAAAGAGAGTGAGATGCCAGCTCCTTTCATTCAGTCAGTAGCTTCAAACATTTCTGGACGTTTTTCAATGGCAAAAATCAATGAATATTGTAAATGCACAAACAGTAATATCTCCACATTGCAAGGTGCAATTCTGAAATTTTTTGCTTTTTCCTGCTAATCCTAGCATGATAAAGAAGATTCAAAGAGAGTGAGATGCCAGCTCCTTTCATTCAGTCAGTAGCTTCAAACATTTCTTGTATATGAAAAACATGTTTTTCAATGGCAAAAATCAATGAATATTGTAAATGCACAAACAGCAATATCTCCACATTGCAAGGTGCAATTCTGAAATTTTTTGCTTTTTCCTGCTAATCCTAGCATGATAAAGAAGATTCAAAGAGAGTGAGATGCCAGCTCCTTTCATTCAGTCAGTAGCTTCAAACATTTCTGGACGTTTTTCAATGGCAAAAATCAATGAATATTGTAAATGCACAAACAGTAATATCTCCACATTGCAAGGTGCAATTCTGAAATTTTTTGCTTTTTCCTGTTAATCCTAGCATGATAAAGAAGATTCAAAGAGAGTGAGATGCCAGCTCCTTTCATTCAGTCAGTAGCTTCAAACATTTCTGGTATATGAAAAACATGTTTTTCAATGGCAAAAATCAATGAATATTGTAAATGCACAAACAGTAATATCTCCACATTGCAAGGTGCAATTCTGAAATTTTTTGCTTTTTCCTGCTAATCCTAGCATGATAAAGAAGATTCAAAGAGAGTGAGATGCCAGCTCCTTTCATTCAGTCAGTAGCTTCAAACATTTCTGGTATATGAAAAACATGTTTTTCAATGGCAAAAATCAATGAATATTGTAAATGCACAAACAGTAATATCTCCACATTGCAAGGTGCAATTCTGAAATTTTTTGCTTTTTCCTGCTAATCCAAGCATGATAAAGAAGATTCAAAGAGAGTGAGATGCCAGCTCCTTTCATTCAGTCAGTAGCTTCAAACATTTCTGGTATATGAATAACATGATGTTTTTCAATGGCAAAAATCAATGAATATTGTAAATGCACAAACAGTAATTTCTCCGCATTGCAAGGTGCAATTCTGAAATTTTTTGCTTTTTCCTGCTCCTCTTAGCATGATAAAGAAGATTCAAAGAGAGTGAGATGCCAGCTCCTTTCATTCAGTCAGTAGCTTCAAACATTTCTGGTATATGAATAACATGATGTTTTTCAATGGCAAAAATCAATGAATATTGTAAATGCACAAACAGTAATTTCTCCGCATTGCAAGGTGCAATTCTGAAATTTTTTGCTTTTTCCTGCTCCTCTTAGCATGATAAAGACGATTCAAAGAGAGTGAGATGCCAGCTCCTTTCATTCAGTCAGTAGCTTCAATCATTTCTGGACGTTTTTCAATGGCAAAAATCAATGAATATTGTAAATGCACAAACAGTAATTTCTCCGCATTGCAAGGTGCAATTCTGAAATTTTTTGCTTTTTCCTGCTCCTCTTAGCATGATAAAGAAAATTCAGAGTGAGATGCCAGCTGCTTTCATTCAGTCAGTAGCTTCAATCATTTCTGGACGTTTTTCAATGGCAAAAATCAATGAATATTGTAAATGCACAAACAGTAATATCTCCACAGTGCAAGGTGCAATTCTGAAATTTTTTGCTTTTTCCTGTTAATCCTAGCATGATAAAGAAGATTCAAAGAGAGTGAGATGCCAGCTCCTTTCATTCAGTCAGTAGCTTCAAACATTTCTGGTATATGAAAAACATGTTTTTCAATGGCAAAAATCAATGAATATTGTAAATGCACAAACAGTAATATCTCCACATTGCAAGGTGCAATTCTGAAATTTTTTGCTTTTTCCTGCTAATCCAAGCATGATAAAGAAGATTCAAAGAGAGTGAGATGCCAGCTCCTTTCATTCAGTCAGTAGCTTCAAACATTTCTGGTATATGAATAACATGATGTTTTTCAATGGCAAAAATCAATGAATATTGTAAATGCACAAACAGTAATTTCTCCGCATTGCAAGGTGCAATTCTGAAATTTTTTGCTTTTTCCTGCTCCTCTTAGCATGATAAAGAAGATTCAAAGAGAGTGAGATGCCAGCTCCTTTCATTCAGTCAGTAGCTTCAAACATTTCTGGTATATGAATAACATGATGTTTTTCAATGGCAAAAATCAATGAATATTGTAAATGCACAAACAGTAATTTCTCCGCATTGCAAGGTGCAATTCTGAAATTTTTTGCTTTTTCCTGCTCCTCTTAGCATGATAAAGACGATTCAAAGAGAGTGAGATGCCAGCTCCTTTCATTCAGTCAGTAGCTTCAATCATTTCTGGACGTTTTTCAATGGCAAAAATCAATGAATATTGTAAATGCACAAACAGTAATTTCTCCGCATTGCAAGGTGCAATTCTGAAATTTTTTGCTTTTTCCTGCTCCTCTTAGCATGATAAAGAAAATTCAGAGTGAGATGCCAGCTGCTTTCATTCAGTCAGTAGCTTCAATCATTTCTGGACGTTTTTCAATGGCAAAAATCAATGAATATTGTAAATGCACAAACAGTAATTTCTCCGCATTGCAAGGTGCAATTCTGAAATTTTTTGCTTTTTCCTGCTCCTCTTAGCATGATAAAGAAGATTCAAAGAGAGTGAGATGCCAGCTCCTTTCATTCAGTCAGTAGCTTCAAACATTTCTGGTATATGAATAACATGATGTTTTTCAATGGCAAAAATCAATGAATATTGTAAATGCACAAACAGTAATTTCTCCGCATTGCAAGGTGCAATTCTGAAATTTTTTGCTTTTTCCTGCTCCTCTTAGCATGATAAAGAAGATTCAAAGAGAGTGAGATGCCAGCTCCTTTCGTTCAGTCAGTAGCTTCAATCATTTCTGGACGTTTTTCAAAGGCAAAAATCATTGAATATTGTAAATGCACAAACAGTAATTTCTCCGCATTGCAAGGTGCAATTCTGAAATTTTTTACTTTTTCCTGCTCCTCTTAGCATGATAAAGAAGATTCAAAGAGAGTGAGATGCCAGCTCCTTTTATTCAGTCAGTAGCTTCAATCATTTCTGGTATATGAATAACATGATGTTTTTCAATGGCAAAAATCAATGAATATTGTAAATGCACAAACAGTAATTTCTCCGCATTGCAAGGTGCAATTCTGAAGTTTTTTGCTTTTTCCTGCTCCTCTTAGCATGATAAAGAAGATTCAAAGAGAGTGAGATGCCAGCTCCTTTCATTCAGTCAGTAGCTTCAATCATTTCTGGACGTTTTTCAATGGCAAAAATCATTGAATATTGTAAATGCACAAACAGTAATTTCTCCGCATTGCAAGGTGCAATTCTGAAATTTTTTGCTTTTTCCTGCTCCTCTTAGCATGATAAAGAAGATTCAAAGAGAGTGAGATGCCAGCTCCTTTCATTCAGTCAGTAGCTTCAAACATTTCTGGTATATGAATAACATGATGTTTTTCAATGGCAAAAATCAATGAATATTGTAAATGCACAAACAGTAATTTCTCCGCATTGCAAGGTGCAATTCTGAAATTTTTTGCTTTTTCCTGCTCCTCTTAGCATGATAAAGACGATTCAAAGAGAGTGAGATGCCAGCTCCTTTCATTCAGTCAGTAGCTTCAATCATTTCTGGACGTTTTTCAATGGCAAAAATCAATGAATATTGTAAATGCACAAACAGTAATTTCTCCGCATTGCAAGGTGCAATTCTGAAATTTTTTGCTTTTTCCTGCTCCTCTTAGCATGATAAAGAAAATTCAGAGTGAGATGCCAGCTGCTTTCATTCAGTCAGTAGCTTCAATCATTTCTGGACGTTTTTCAATGGCAAAAATCAATGAATATTGTAAATGCACAAACAGTAATATCTCCACAGTGCAAGGTGCAATTCTGAAATTTTTTGCTTTTTCCTGTTAATCCTAGCATGATAAAGAAGATTCAAAGAGAGTGAGATGCCAGCTCCTTTCATTCAGTCAGTAGCTTCAAACATTTCTGGTATATGAAAAACATGTTTTTCAATGGCAAAAATCAATGAATATTGTAAATGCACAAACAGTAATATCTCCACATTGCAAGGTGCAATTCTGAAATTTTTTGCTTTTTCCTGCTAATCCAAGCATGATAAAGAAGATTCAAAGAGAGTGAGATGCCAGCTCCTTTCATTCAGTCAGTAGCTTCAAACATTTCTGGTATATGAATAACATGATGTTTTTCAATGGCAAAAATCAATGAATATTGTAAATGCACAAACAGTAATTTCTCCGCATTGCAAGGTGCAATTCTGAAATTTTTTGCTTTTTCCTGCTCCTCTTAGCATGATAAAGAAGATTCAAAGAGAGTGAGATGCCAGCTCCTTTCATTCAGTCAGTAGCTTCAAACATTTCTGGTATATGAATAACATGATGTTTTTCAATGGCAAAAATCAATGAATATTGTAAATGCACAAACAGTAATTTCTCCGCATTGCAAGGTGCAATTCTGAAATTTTTTGCTTTTTCCTGCTCCTCTTAGCATGATAAAGACGATTCAAAGAGAGTGAGATGCCAGCTCCTTTCATTCAGTCAGTAGCTTCAATCATTTCTGGACGTTTTTCAATGGCAAAAATCAATGAATATTGTAAATGCACAAACAGTAATTTCTCCGCATTGCAAGGTGCAATTCTGAAATTTTTTGCTTTTTCCTGCTCCTCTTAGCATGATAAAGAAAATTCAGAGTGAGATGCCAGCTGCTTTCATTCAGTCAGTAGCTTCAATCATTTCTGGACGTTTTTCAATGGCAAAAATCAATGAATATTGTAAATGCACAAACAGTAATTTCTCCGCATTGCAAGGTGCAATTCTGAAATTTTTTGCTTTTTCCTGCTCCTCTTAGCATGATAAAGAAGATTCAAAGAGAGTGAGATGCCAGCTCCTTTCATTCAGTCAGTAGCTTCAAACATTTCTGGTATATGAATAACATGATGTTTTTCAATGGCAAAAATCAATGAATATTGTAAATGCACAAACAGTAATTTCTCCGCATTGCAAGGTGCAATTCTGAAATTTTTTGCTTTTTCCTGCTCCTCTTAGCATGATAAAGAAGATTCAAAGAGAGTGAGATGCCAGCTCCTTTCGTTCAGTCAGTAGCTTCAATCATTTCTGGACGTTTTTCAAAGGCAAAAATCATTGAATATTGTAAATGCACAAACAGTAATTTCTCCGCATTGCAAGGTGCAATTCTGAAATTTTTTACTTTTTCCTGCTCCTCTTAGCATGATAAAGAAGATTCAAAGAGAGTGAGATGCCAGCTCCTTTTATTCAGTCAGTAGCTTCAATCATTTCTGGTATATGAATAACATGATGTTTTTCAATGGCAAAAATCAATGAATATTGTAAATGCACAAACAGTAATTTCTCCGCATTGCAAGGTGCAATTCTGAAGTTTTTTGCTTTTTCCTGCTCCTCTTAGCATGATAAAGAAGATTCAAAGAGAGTGAGATGCCAGCTCCTTTCATTCAGTCAGTAGCTTCAATCATTTCTGGACGTTTTTCAATGGCAAAAATCATTGAATATTGTAAATGCACAAACAGTAATTTCTCCGCATTGCAAGGTGCAATTCTGAAATTTTTTGCTTTTTCCTGCTCCTCTTAGCATGATAAAGAAAATTCAGAGTGAGATGCCAGCTCCTTTCATTCAGTCAGTAGCTTCAATCATTTCTGGACGTTTTTCAATGGCAAAAATCAATGAATATTGTAAATGCACAAACAGTAATTTCTCCGCATTGCAAGGTGCAATTCTGAAATTTTTGGCTTTTTCCTGCTCCTCTTAGCATGATAAAGAAGATTCAAAGAGAGTGAGTTGCCAGCTCCTTTCATTCAGTCAGTAGCTTCAAACATTTCTGGTATATGAATAACATGATGTTTTTCAATGGCAAAAATCAATGAATATTGTAAATGCACAAACAGTAATTTCTCCGCATTGCAAGGTGCAATTCTGAAGTTTTTTGCTTTTTCCTGCTCCTCTTAGCATGATAAAGAAGATTCAAAGAGAGTGAGAGGCCAGCTCCTTTCATTCAGTCAGTAGCTTCAATCATTTCTGGACGTTTTTCAATGGCAAAAATCATTGAATATTGTAAATGCACAAACAGTAATTTCTCCGCATTGCAAGGTGCAATTCTGAAATTTTTTACTTTTTCCTGCTCCTCTTAGCATGATAAAGAAGATTCAAAGAGAGTGAGATGCCAGCTCCTTTCATTCAGTCAGTAGCTTCAATCATTTCTGGTATATGAATAACATGATGTTTTTCAATGGCAAAAATCAATGAATATTGTAAATGCACAAACAGTAATTTCTCCGCATTGCAAGGTGCAATTCTGAAATTTTTTGCTTTTTCCTGCTCCTCTTAGCATAATAAAGAAGATTCAAAGAAAGTGAGATGCCAGCTCCTTTCATTCAGTCAGTAGCTTCAATCATTTCTGGACGTTTTTCAATGGCAAACATCAATGAATATTGTAAATGCACAAACAGTAATTTCTCCGCATTGCAAGGTGCAATTCTGAAATTTTTTGCTTTTTCCTGCTCCTCTTAGCATGATAAACAAGATTCAAAGAGAGTGAGATGCCAGCTCCTTTCATTCAGTCAGTAGCTTCAATCATTTCTGGACGTTTTTCAATGGCAAAAATCAATGAATATTGTAAATGCACAAACAGTAATTTCTCCGCATTGCAAGGTGCAATTCTGAAATTTTTTACTTTTTCCTGCTCCTCTTAGCATGATAAAGAAGATTCAAAGAGAGTGAGATGCCAGCTCCTTTCATTCAGTCAGTAGCTTCAAACATTCCTGGTATATGAATAACATAATGTTTTTCAATGGCAAAAATCAATGAATATTGTAAATGCACAAACAGTAATTTCTCCGCATTGCAAGGTGCAATTCTGAAATTTTTTGCTTTTTCCTGCTCCTCTTAGCATGATAAAGAAGATTCAAAGAGAGTGAGATGCCAGCTCCTTTCATTCAGTCAGTAGCTTCAATCATTTCTGGACGTTTTTCAATTGCAAAAATCAATGAATATTGTAAATGCACAAACAGTAATTTCTCCGCATTGCAAGGTGCAATTCTGAAATTTTTTGCTTTTTCCTGCTCCTCTTAGCATGATAAAGAAGATTCAAAGAGAGTGAGATGCCAGCTCCTTTCATTCAGTCAGTAGCTTCAAACATTTCTGGTATATGAATAACATGATGTTTTTCAATGGCAAAAATCAATGAATATTGTAAATGCACAAACAGTAATTTCTCCGCATTGCAAGGTGCAATTCTGAAATTTTTTGCTTTTTCCTGCTCCTCTTAGCATGATAAAGAAGATTCAAAGAGAGTGAGATGCCAGCTCCTTTCATTCAGTCAGTAGCATCAATCATTTCTGGTATATGAATAACATGATGTTTTTCAATGGCAAAAATCAATGAATATTGTAAATGCACAAACAGTAATTTCTCCGCATTGCAAGGTGCAATTCTGAAATTTTTTGCTTTTTCCTGCTCCTCTTAGCATGATAAAGAAGATTCAAAGAGAGTGAGATGCCAGCTCCTTTCGTTCAGTCAGTAGCTTCAATCATTTCTGGACATTTTTCAAAGGCAAAAATCATTGAATATTGTAAATGCACAAACAGTAATTTCTCCGCATTGCAAGGTGCAATTCTGAAATTTTTTACTTTTTCCTGCTCCTCTTAGCATGATAAAGAAGATTCAAGGAGAGTGAGATGCCAGCTCCTTTCATTCAGTCAGTAGCTTCAATCATTTCTGGTATATGAATAACATGATGTTTTTCAATGGCAAAAATCAATGAATATTGTAAATGCACAAACAGTAATTTCTCCGCATTGCAAGGTGCAATTCTGAAGTTTTTTGCTTTTTCCTGCTCCTCTTAGCATGATAAAGAAGATTCAAAGAGAGTGAGATGCCAGCTCCTTTCATTCAGTCAGTAGCTTCAATCATTTCTGGACGTTTTTCAATGGCAAAAATCATTGAATATTGTAAATGCACAAACAGTAATTTCTCCGCATTGCAAGGTGCAATTCTGAAATTTTTTACTTTTTCCTGCTCCTCTTAGCATGATAAAGAAGATTCAAAGAGAGTGAGATGCCAGCTCCTTTCATTCAGTCAGTAGCTTCAATCATTTCTGGTATATGAATAACATGATGTTTTTCAATGTCAAAAATCAATGAATATTGTAAATGCACAAACAGTAATTTCTCCGCATTGCAAGGTGCAATTATGAAATTTTTTGCTTTTTCCTGCTCCTCTTAGCATGATAAAGAAGATTCAAAGAGAGTGAGATGCCAGCTCCTTTCATTCAGTCAGTAGCTTCAATCATTTCTGGACGTTTTTCAATGGCAAAAATCAATGAATATTGTAAATGCACAAACAGTAATTTCTCCGCATTGCAAGGTGCAATTCTGAAATTTTTTGCTTTTTCCTGCTCCTCTTAGCATGATAAAGAAAATTCAGAGTGAGATGCCAGCTCCTTTCATTCAGTCAGTAGCTTCAATCATTTCTGGACGTTTTTCAATGGCAAAAATCAATGAATATTGTAAATGCACAAACAGTAATTTCTCCGCATTGCAAGGTGCAATTCTGAAATTTTTTGCTTTTTCCTGCTCCTCTTAGCATGATAAAGAAGATTCAAAGAGAGTGAGTTGCCAGCTCCTTTCATTCAGTCAGTAGCTTCAAACATTTCTGGTATATGAATAACATGATGTTTTTCAATGGCAAAAATCAATGAATATTGTAAATGCACAAACAGTAATTTCTCCGCATTGCAAGGTGCAATTCTGAAGTTTTTTGCTTTTTCCTGCTCCTCTTAGCATGATAAAGAAGATTCAAAGAGAGTGAGATGCCAGCTCCTTTCATTCAGTCAGTAGCTTCAATCATTTCTGGACATTTTTCAATGGCAAAAATCATTGAATATTGTAAATGCACAAACAGTAATTTCTCCGCATTGCAAGGTGCAATTCTGAAATTTTTTACTTTTTCCTGCTCCTCTTAGCATGATAAAGAAGATTCAAAGAGAGTGAGATGCCAGCTCCTTTCATTCAGTCAGTAGCTTCAATCATTTCTGGTATATGAATAACATGATGTTTTTCAATGGCAAAAATCAATGAATATTGTAAATGCACAAACAGTAATTTCTCCGCATTGCAAGGTGCAATTCTGAAATTTTTTGCTTTTTCCTGCTCCTCTTAGCATGATAAAGAAGATTCAAAGAGAGTGAGATGCCAGCTCCTTTCATTCAGTCAGTAGCATCAATCATTTCTGGTATATGAATAACATGATGTTTTTCAATGGCAAAAATCAATGAATATTGTAAATGCACAAACAGTAATTTCTCCGCATTGCAAGGTGCAATTCTGAAATTTTTTGCTTTTTCCTGCTCCTCTTAGCATGATAAAGAAGATTCAAAGAGAGTGAGATGCCAGCTCCTTTCGTTCAGTCAGTAGCTTCAATCATTTCTGGACATTTTTCAAAGGCAAAAATCATTGAATATTGTAAATGCACAAACAGTAATTTCTCCGCATTGCAAGGTGCAATTCTGAAATTTTTTACTTTTTCCTGCTCCTCTTAGCATGATAAAGAAGATTCAAGGAGAGTGAGATGCCAGCTCCTTTCATTCAGTCAGTAGCTTCAATCATTTCTGGTATATGAATAACATGATGTTTTTCAATGGCAAAAATCAATGAATATTGTAAATGCACAAACAGTAATTTCTCCGCATTGCAAGGTGCAATTCTGAAGTTTTTTGCTTTTTCCTGCTCCTCTTAGCATGATAAAGAAGATTCAAAGAGAGTGAGATGCCAGCTCCTTTCATTCAGTCAGTAGCTTCAATCATTTCTGGACGTTTTTCAATGGCAAAAATCATTGAATATTGTAAATGCACAAACAGTAATTTCTCCGCATTGCAAGGTGCAATTCTGAAATTTTTTACTTTTTCCTGCTCCTCTTAGCATGATAAAGAAGATTCAAAGAGAGTGAGATGCCAGCTCCTTTCATTCAGTCAGTAGCTTCAATCATTTCTGGTATATGAATAACATGATGTTTTTCAATGTCAAAAATCAATGAATATTGTAAATGCACAAACAGTAATTTCTCCGCATTGCAAGGTGCAATTATGAAATTTTTTGCTTTTTCCTGCTCCTCTTAGCATGATAAAGAAGATTCAAAGAGAGTGAGATGCCAGCTCCTTTCATTCAGTCAGTAGCTTCAATCATTTCTGGACGTTTTTCAATGGCAAAAATCAATGAATATTGTAAATGCACAAACAGTAATTTCTCCGCATTGCAAGGTGCAATTCTGAAATTTTTTGCTTTTTCCTGCTCCTCTTAGCATGATAAAGAAAATTCAGAGTGAGATGCCAGCTCCTTTCATTCAGTCAGTAGCTTCAATCATTTCTGGACGTTTTTCAATGGCAAAAATCAATGAATATTGTAAATGCACAAACAGTAATTTCTCCGCATTGCAAGGTGCAATTCTGAAATTTTTTGCTTTTTCCTGCTCCTCTTAGCATGATAAAGAAGATTCAAAGAGAGTGAGTTGCCAGCTCCTTTCATTCAGTCAGTAGCTTCAAACATTTCTGGTATATGAATAACATGATGTTTTTCAATGGCAAAAATCAATGAATATTGTAAATGCACAAACAGTAATTTCTCCGCATTGCAAGGTGCAATTCTGAAGTTTTTTGCTTTTTCCTGCTCCTCTTAGCATGATAAAGAAGATTCAAAGAGAGTGAGATGCCAGCTCCTTTCATTCAGTCAGTAGCTTCAATCATTTCTGGACATTTTTCAATGGCAAAAATCATTGAATATTGTAAATGCACAAACAGTAATTTCTCCGCATTGCAAGGTGCAATTCTGAAATTTTTTACTTTTTCCTGCTCCTCTTAGCATGATAAAGAAGATTCAAAGAGAGTGAGATGCCAGCTCCTTTCATTCAGTCAGTAGCTTCAATCATTTCTGGTATATGAATAACATGATGTTTTTCAATGGCAAAAATCAATGAATATTGTAAATGCACAAACAGTAATTTCTCCGCATTGCAAGGTGCAATTCTGAAATTTTTTGCTTTTTCCTGCTCCTCTTAGCATAATAAAGAAGATTCAAAGAAAGTGAGATGCCAGCTCCTTTCATTCAGTCAGTAGCTTCAATCATTTCTGGACGTTTTTCAATGGCAAACATCAATGAATATTGTAAATGCACAAACAGTAATTTCTCCGCATTGCAAGGTGCAATTCTGAAATTTTTTGCTTTTTCCTGCTCCTCTTAGCATGATAAACAAGATTCAAAGAGAGTGAGATGCCAGCTCCTTTCATTCAGTCAGTAGCTTCAATCATTTCTGGACGTTTTTCAATGGCAAAAATCAATGAATATTGTAAATGCACAAACAGTAATTTCTCCGCATTGCAAGGTGCAATTCTGAAATTTTTTACTTTTTCCTGCTCCTCTTAGCATGATAAAGAAGATTCAAAGAGAGTGAGATGCCAGCTCCTTTCATTCAGTCAGTAGCTTCAAACATTCCTGGTATATGAATAACATAATGTTTTTCAATGGCAAAAATCAATGAATATTGTAAATGCACAAACAGTAATTTCTCCGCATTGCAAGGTGCAATTCTGAAATTTTTTGCTTTTTCCTGCTCCTCTTAGCATGATAAAGAAGATTCAAAGAGAGTGAGATGCCAGCTCCTTTCATTCAGTCAGTAGCTTCAATCATTTCTGGACGTTTTTCAATTGCAAAAATCAATGAATATTGTAAATGCACAAACAGTAATTTCTCCGCATTGCAAGGTGCAATTCTGAAATTTTTTGCTTTTTCCTGCTCCTCTTAGCATGATAAAGAAGATTCAAAGAGAGTGAGATGCCAGCTCCTTTCATTCAGTCAGTAGCTTCAAACATTTCTGGTATATGAATAACATGATGTTTTTCAATGGCAAAAATCAATGAATATTGTAAATGCACAAACAGTAATTTCTCCGCATTGCAAGGTGCAATTCTGAAATTTTTTGCTTTTTCCTGCTCCTCTTAGCATGATAAAGAAGATTCAAAGAGAGTGAGATGCCAGCTCCTTTCATTCAGTCAGTAGCATCAATCATTTCTGGTATATGAATAACATGATGTTTTTCAATGGCAAAAATCAATGAATATTGTAAATGCACAAACAGTAATTTCTCCGCATTGCAAGGTGCAATTCTGAAATTTTTTGCTTTTTCCTGCTCCTCTTAGCATGATAAAGAAGATTCAAAGAGAGTGAGATGCCAGCTCCTTTCGTTCAGTCAGTAGCTTCAATCATTTCTGGACATTTTTCAAAGGCAAAAATCATTGAATATTGTAAATGCACAAACAGTAATTTCTCCGCATTGCAAGGTGCAATTCTGAAATTTTTTACTTTTTCCTGCTCCTCTTAGCATGATAAAGAAGATTCAAGGAGAGTGAGATGCCAGCTCCTTTCATTCAGTCAGTAGCTTCAATCATTTCTGGTATATGAATAACATGATGTTTTTCAATGGCAAAAATCAATGAATATTGTAAATGCACAAACAGTAATTTCTCCGCATTGCAAGGTGCAATTCTGAAATTTTTTGCTTTTTCCTGCTCCTCTTAGCATGATAAAGAAGATTCAAAGAGAGTGAGATGCCAGCTCCTTTCATTCAGTCAGTAGCTTCAATCATTTCTGGACGTTTTTCAATGGCAAAAATCATTGAATATTGTAAATGCACAAACAGTAATTTCTCCGCATTGCAAGGTGCAATTCTGAAATTTTTTACTTTTTCCTGCTCCTCTTAGCATGATAAAGAAGATTCAAAGAGAGTGAGATGCCAGCTCCTTTCATTCAGTCAGTAGCTTCAATCATTTCTGGTATATGAATAACATGATGTTTTTCAATGGCAAAAATCAATGAATATTGTAAATGCACAAACAGTAATTTCTCCGCATTGCAAGGTGCAATTCTGAAATTTTTTGCTTTTTCCTGCTCCTCTTAGCATGATAAACAAGATTAAAAGAGAGTGAGATGCCAGCTCCTTTCATTCAGTCAGTAGCTTCAATCATTTCTGGACGTTTTTCAATGGCAAAAATCAATGAATATTGTAAATGCACAAACAGTAATTTCTCCGCATTGCAAGGTGCAATTCTGAAATTTTTTGCTTTTTCCTGCTCCTCTTAGCATGATAAAGAAGATTCAAAGAGAGTGAGATGCCAGCTCCTTTCATTCAGTCAGTAGCTTCAAACATTCCTGGTATATGAATAACATGATGTTTTTCAATGGCAAAAATCAATGAATATTGTAAATGCACAAACAGTAATTTCTCCGCATTGCAAGGTGCAATTCTGAAATTTTTTGCTTTTTCCTGCTCCTCTTAGCATGATAAAGAAGATTCAAAGAGAGTGAGATGCCAGCTCCTTTCATTCAGTCAGCAGCTTCAATCATTTCTGGACGTTTTTCAATTGCAAAAATCAATGAATATTGTAAATGCACAAACAGTAATTTCTCCGCATTGCAAGGTGCAACTCTGAAATTTTTTGCTTTTTCCTGCTCCTCTTAGCATGATAAAGAAGATTCAAAGAGAGTGAGATGCCAGCTCCTTTCATTCAGTCAGTAGCTTCAATCATTTCTGGTATATGAATAACGTGATGTTTTTCAATGGCAAAAATCAATGAATATTGTAAATGCACAAACAGTAATTTCTCCGCATTGCAAGGTGCAATTCTGAAATTTTTTGCTTTTTCCTGCTCCTCTTAGCATGATAAAGAAGATTCAAAGAGAGTGAGATGCCAGCTCCTTTCATTCAGTCAGTAGCTTCAAACATTTCTGGTATATGAATAACATGATGTTTTTCAATGGCAAAAATCAATGAATATTGTAAATGCACAAACAGTAATTTCTCTGCATTGCAAGGTGCAATTCTGAAATTTTTTGCTTTTTCCTGCTCCTCTTAGCATGATAAAGAAGATTCAAGGAGAGTGAGATGCCAACTCCTTTCATTCAGTCAGTAGCTTCAAACATTTCTGGTATATGAATAACATGATGTTTTTCAATGGCAAAAATCAATGAATATTGTAAATGCACAAACAGTAATTTCTCCGCATTGCAAGGTGCAATTCTGAAATTTTTTGCTTTATCCTGCTCCTCTTAGCATGATAAAGAAGATTCAAAGAGAGTGAGATGCCAGCTCCTTTCATTCAGTCAGTAGCTTCAATCATTTCTGGACGTTTTTCAATGGCAAAAATCATTGAATATTGTAAATGCACAAACAGTAATTTCTCCGCATTGCAAGGTGCAATTCTGAAATTTTTTACTTTTTCCTGCTCCTCTTAGCATGATAAAGAAGATTCAAAGAGAGTGAGATGCCAGCTCCTTTCATTCAGTCAGTAGCTTCAATCATTTCTGGTATATGAATAACATGATGTTTTTCAATGGCAAAAATCAATGAATATTGTAAATGCACAAACAGTAATTTCTCCGCATTGCAAGGTGCAATTCTGAGATTTTTTGCTTTTTCCTGCTCCTCTTAGCATGATAAAGAAGATTCAAAGAGAGTGAGATGCCAGCTCCTTTCATTCAGTCAGTAGCTTCAATCATTTCTGGACGTTTTTCAATGGCAAAAATCAATGAATATTCTAAATGCACAAACAGTAATTTCTCCGCATTGCAAGGTGCAATTCTGAAATTTTTTGCTTTTTCCTGCTCCTCTTAGCATGATAAACAAGATTCAAAGAGAGTGAGATGCCAGCTCCTTTCATTCAGTCAGTAGCTTCAATCATTTCTGGACGTTTTTCAATGGCAAAAATCTATGAATATTGTAAATGCACAAACAGTAATTTCTCCGCATTGCAAGGTGCAATTCTGAAATTTTTTGCTTTTTCCTGCTCCTCTTAGCATGATAAAGAAGATTCAAAGAGAGTGAGAAGCCAGCTCCTTTCATTCAGTCAGTAGCTTCAATCATTTCTGGACGTTTTTCAATTGCAAAAATCAATGAATATTGTAAATGCACAAACAGTAATTTCTCCGCATTGCAAGGTGCAATTCTGAAATTTTTTGCTTTTTCCTGCTCCTCTTAGCATGATAAAGAAGATTCAAAGAGAGTGAGATGCCAGCTCCTTTCATTCAGTCAGTAGCTTCAATCATTTCTGGTATATGAATAACATGATGTTTTTCAATGGCAAAAATCAATGAATATTGTAAATGCACAAACAGTAATTTCTCCGCATTGCAAGGTGCAATTCTGAAATTTTTTGCTTTTTCCTGCTCCTCTTAGCATGATAAAGAAGATTCAAAGAGAGTGAGATGCCAGCTCCTTTCATTCAGTCAGTAGCTTCAATCATTTCTGGACGTTTTTCAATGGCAAAAATCAATGAATATTGTAAATGCACAAACAGTAATTTCTCCGCATTGCAAGGTGCAATTCTGAAATTTTTTGCTTTTTCCTGCTCCTCTTAGCATGATAAAGAAGATTCAAAGAGAGTGAGATGCCAGCTCCTTTCATTCAGTCAGTAGCTTCAATCATTTCTGGACGTTTTTCAATGGCAAACATCAATGAATATTGTAAATGCACAAACAGTAATTTCTCCGCATTGCAAGGTGCAATTCTGAAATTTTTTGCTTTTTCCTGCTCCTCTTAGCATGATAAACAAGATTCAAAGAGAGTGAGATGCCAGCTCCTTTCATTCAGTCAGTAGCTTCAATCATTTCTGGACGTTTTTCAATGGCAAAAATCAATGAATATTGTAAATGCACAAACAGTAATTTCTCCGCATTGCAAGGTGCAATTCTGAAATTTTTTACTTTTTCCTGCTCCTCTTAGCATGATAAAGAAGATTCAAAGAGAGTGAGATGCCAGCTCCTTTCATTCAGTCAGTAGCTTCAAACATTCCTGGTATATGAATAACAATGTTTTTCAATGGCAAAAATCAATGAATATTGTAAATGCACAAACAGTAATTTCTCCGCATTGCAAGGTGCAATTCTGAAATTTTTTGCTTTTTCCTGCTCCTCTTAGCATGATAAAGAAGATTCAAAGAGAGTGAGATGCCAGCTCCTTTCATTCAGTCAGTAGCTTCAATCATTTCTGGACGTTTTTCAATTGCAAAAATCAATGAATATTGTAAATGCACAAACAGTAATTTCTCCGCATTGCAAGGTGCAATTCTGAAATTTTTTGCTTTTTCCTGCTCCTCTTAGCATGATAAAGAAGATTCAAAGAGAGTGAGATGCCAGCTCCTTTCATTCAGTCAGTAGCATCAATCATTTCTGGTATATGAATAACATGATGTTTTTCAATGGCAAAAATCAATGAATATTGTAAATGCACAAACAGTAATTTCTCCGCATTGCAAGGTGCAATTCTGAAATTTTTTGCTTTTTCCTGCTCCTCTTAGCATGATAAAGAAGATTCAAAGAGAGTGAGATGCCAGCTCCTTTCGTTCAGTCAGTAGCTTCAATCATTTCTGGACGTTTTTCAAAGGCAAAAATCATTGAATATTGTAAATGCACAAACAGTAATTTCTCCGCATTGCAAGGTGCAATTCTGAAATTTTTTACTTTTTCCTGCTCCTCTTAGCATGATAAAGAAGATTCAAAGAGAGTGAGATGCCAGCTCCTTTCATTCAGTCAGTAGCTTCAATCATTTCTGGTATATGAATAACATGATGTTTTTCAATGGCAAAAATCAATGAATATTGTAAATGCACAAACAGTAATTTCTCCGCATTGCAAGGTGCAATTCTGAAATTTTTTGCTTTTTCCTGCTCCTCTTAGCATGATAAAGAAGATTCAAAGAGAGTGAGATGCCAGCTCCTTTCATTCAGTCAGTAGCTTCAATCATTTCTGGACGTTTTTCAATGGCAAAAATCATTGAATATTGTAAATGCACAAACAGTAATTTCTCCGCATTGCAAGGTGCAATTCTGAAATTTTTTACTTTTTCCTGCTCCTCTTAGCATGATAAAGAAGATTCAAAGAGAGTGAGATGCCAGCTCCTTTCATTCAGTCAGTAGCTTCAATCATTTCTGGTATATGAATAACATGATGTTTTTCAATGGCAAAAATCAATGAATATTGTAAATGCACAAACAGTAATTTCTCCGCATTGCAAGGTGCAATTCTGAAATTTTTTGCTTTTTCCTGCTCCTCTTAGCATGATAAAGAAGATTCAAAGAGAGTGAGATGCCAGCTCCTTTCATTCAGTCAGTAGCTTCAATCATTTCTGGACGTTTTTCAATGGCAAAAATCAATGAATATTGTAAATGCACAAACAGTAATTTCTCCGCATTGCAAGGTGCAATTCTGAAATTTTTTGCTTTTTCCTGCTCCTCTTAGCATGATAAACAAGATTAAAAGAGAGTGAGATGCCAGCTCCTTTCATTCAGTCAGTAGCTTCAATCATTTCTGGACGTTTTTCAATGGCAAAAATCAATGAATATTGTAAATGCACAAACAGTAATTTCTCCGCATTGCAAGGTGCAATTCTGAAATTTTTTGCTTTTTCCTGCTCCTCTTAGCATGATAAAGAAGATTCAAAGAGAGTGAGATGCCAGCTCCTTTCATTCAGTCAGTAGCTTCAAACATTCCTGGTATATGAATAACATGATGTTTTTCAATGGCAAAAATCAATGAATATTGTAAATGCACAAACAGTAATTTCTCCGCATTGCAAGGTGCAATTCTGAAATTTTTTGCTTTTTCCTGCTCCTCTTAGCATGATAAAGAAGATTCAAAGAGAGTGAGATGCCAGCTCCTTTCATTCAGTCAGTAGCTTCAATCATTTCTGGACGTTTTTCAATTGCAAAAATCAATGAATATTGTAAATGCACAAACAGTAATTTCTCCGCATTGCAAGGTGCAACTCTGAAATTTTTTGCTTTTTCCTGCTCCTCTTAGCATGATAAAGAAGATTCAAAGAGAGTGAGATGCCAGCTCCTTTCATTCAGTCAGTAGCTTCAATCATTTCTGGTATATGAATAACGTGATGTTTTTCAATGGCAAAAATCAATGAATATTGTAAATGCACAAACAGTAATTTCTCCGCATTGCAAGGTGCAATTCTGAAATTTTTTGCTTTTTCCTGCTCCTCTTAGCATGATAAAGAAGATTCAAAGAGAGTGAGATGCCAGCTCCTTTCATTCAGTCAGTAGCTTCAAACATTTCTGGTATATGAATAACATGATGTTTTTCAATGGCAAAAATCAATGAATATTGTAAATGCACAAACAGTAATTTCTCCGCATTGCAAGGTGCAATTCTGAAATTTTTTGCTTTTTCCTGCTCCTCTTAGCATGATAAAGAAGATTCAAGGAGAGTGAGATGCCAGCTCCTTTCATTCAGTCAGTAGCTTCAAACATTTCTGGTATATGAATAACATGATGTTTTTCAATGGCAAAAATCAATGAATATTGTAAATGCACAAACAGTAATTTCTCCGCATTGCAAGGTGCAATTCTGAAATTTTTTGCTTTATCCTGCTCCTCTTAGCATGATAAAGAAGATTCAAAGAGAGTGAGATGCCAGCTCCTTTCATTCAGTCAGTAGCTTCAATCATTTCTGGACGTTTTTCAATGGCAAAAATCATTGAATATTGTAAATGCACAAACAGTAATTTCTCCGCATTGCAAGGTGCAATTCTGAAATTTTTTACTTTTTCCTGCTCCTCTTAGCATGATAAAGAAGATTCAAAGAGAGTGAGATGCCAGCTCCTTTCATTCAGTCAGTAGCTTCAATCATTTCTGGTATATGAATAACATGATGTTTTTCAATGGCAAAAATCAATGAATATTGTAAATGCACAAACAGTAATTTCTCCGCATTGCAAGGTGCAATTCTGAGATTTTTTGCTTTTTCCTGCTCCTCTTAGCATGATAAAGAAGATTCAAAGAGAGTGAGATGCCAGCTCCTTTCATTCAGTCAGTAGCTTCAATCATTTCTGGACGTTTTTCAATGGCAAAAATCAATGAATATTCTAAATGCACAAACAGTAATTTCTCCGCATTGCAAGGTGCAATTCTGAAATTTTTTGCTTTTTCCTGCTCCTCTTAGCATGATAAACAAGATTCAAAGAGAGTGAGATGCCAGCTCCTTTCATTCAGTCAGTAGCTTCAATCATTTCTGGACGTTTTTCAATGGCAAAAAATCAATGAATATTGTAAATGCACAAACAGTAATTTCTCCGCATTGCAAGGTGCAATTCTGAAATTTTTTGCTTTTTCCTGCTCCTCTTAGCATGATAAAGAAGATTCAAAGAGAGTGAGAAGCCAGCTCCTTTCATTCAGTCAGTAGCTTCAATCATTTCTGGACGTTTTTCAATTGCAAAAATCAATGAATATTGTAAATGCACAAACAGTAATTTCTCCGCATTGCAAGGTGCAATTCTGAAATTTTTTGCTTTTTCCTGCTCCTCTTAGCATGATAAAGAAGATTCAAAGAGAGTGAGATGCCAGCTCCTTTCATTCAGTCAGTAGCTTCAATCATTTCTGGTATATGAATAACATGATGTTTTTCAATGGCAAAAATCAATGAATATTGTAAATGCACAAACAGTAATTTCTCCGCATTGCAAGGTGCAATTCTGAAATTTTTTGCTTTTTCCTGCTCCTCTTAGCATGATAAAGAAGATTCAAAGAGAGTGAGATGCCAGCTCCTTTCATTCAGTCAGTAGCTTCAATCATTTCTGGACGTTTTTCAATGGCAAAAATCAATGAATATTGTAAATGCACAAACAGTAATTTCTCCGCATTGCAAGGTGCAATTCTGAAATTTTTTGCTTTTTCCTGCTCCTCTTAGCATGATAAAGAAGATTCAAAGAGAGTGAGATGCCAGCTCCTTTCATTCAGTCAGTAGCTTCAATCATTTCTGGACGTTTTTCAATGGCAAAAATCAATGAATATTGTAAATGCACAAACAGTAATTTCTCCGCATTGCAAGGTGCAATTCTGAAATTTTTTGCTTTTTCCTGCTCCTCTTAGCATGATAAAAAAGATTCAAAGAGAGTGAGATGCCAGCTCCTTTCATTCAGTCAGTAGCTTCAAACATTTCTGGTATATGAATAACATGATGTTTTTCAATGGCAAAAATCAATGAATATTGTAAATGCACAAACAGTAATTTCTCCGCATTGCAAGGTGCAATTCTGAAATTTTTTGCTTTTTCCTGCTCCTCTTAGCATGATAAAGAAGATTCAAAGAGAGTGAGACGCCAGCTCCTTTCGTTCAGTCAGTAGCTTCAATCATTTCTGGACGTTTTTCAATGGCAAAAATCATTGAATATTGTAAATGCACAAACAGTAATTTCTCCGCATTGCAAGGTGCAATTCTGAAATTTTTTACTTTTTCCTGCTCCTCTTAGCATGATAAAGAAGATTCAAGGAGAGTGAGATGCCAGCTCCTTTCATTCAGTCAGTAGCTTCAAACATTTCTGGTATATGAATAACATGATGTTTTTCAATGGCAAAAATCAATGAATATTGTAAATGCACAAACAGTAATTTCTCCGCATTGCAAGGTGCAATTCTGAAATTTTTTGCTTTATCCTGCTCCTCTTAGCATGATAAAGAAGATTCAAAGAGAGTGAGATGCCAGCTCCTTTCATTCAGTCAGTAGCTTCAATCATTTCTGGACGTTTTTCAATGGCAAAAATCATTGAATATTGTAAATGCACAAACAGTAATTTCTCCGCATTGCAAGGTGCAATTCTGAAATTTTTTACTTTTTCCTGCTCCTCTTAGCATGATAAAGAAGATTCAAAGAGAGTGAGATGCCAGCTCCTTTCATTCAGTCAGTAGCTTCAATCATTTCTGGTATATGAATAACATGATGTTTTTCAATGGCAAAAATCAATGAATATTGTAAATGCACAAACAGTAATTTCTCCGCATTGCAAGGTGCAATTCTGAGATTTTTTGCTTTTTCCTGCTCCTCTTAGCATGATAAAGAAGATTCAAAGAGAGTGAGATGCCAGCTCCTTTCATTCAGTCAGTAGCTTCAATCATTTCTGGACGTTTTTCAATGGCAAAAATCAATGAATATTCTAAATGCACAAACAGTAATTTCTCCGCATTGCAAGGTGCAATTCTGAAATTTTTTGCTTTTTCCTGCTCCTCTTAGCATGATAAACAAGATTCAAAGAGAGTGAGATGCCAGCTCCTTTCATTCAGTCAGTAGCTTCAATCATTTCTGGACGTTTTTCAATGGCAAAAATCAATGAATATTGTAAATGCACAAACAGTAATTTCTCCGCATTGCAAGGTGCAATTCTGAAATTTTTTGCTTTTTCCTGCTCCTCTTAGCATGATAAAGAAGATTCAAAGAGAGTGAGAAGCCAGCTCCTTTCATTCAGTCAGTAGCTTCAATCATTTCTGGACGTTTTTCAATTGCAAAAATCAATGAATATTGTAAATGCACAAACAGTAATTTCTCCGCATTGCAAGGTGCAATTCTGAAATTTTTTGCTTTTTCCTGCTCCTCTTAGCATGATAAAGAAGATTCAAAGAGAGTGAGATGCCAGCTCCTTTCATTCAGTCAGTAGCTTCAATCATTTCTGGTATATGAATAACATGATGTTTTTCAATGGCAAAAATCAATGAATATTGTAAATGCACAAACAGTAATTTCTCCGCATTGCAAGGTGCAATTCTGAAATTTTTTGCTTTTTCCTGCTCCTCTTAGCATGATAAAGAAGATTCAAAGAGAGTGAGATGCCAGCTCCTTTCATTCAGTCAGTAGCTTCAATCATTTCTGGACGTTTTTCAATGGCAAAAATCAATGAATATTGTAAATGCACAAACAGTAATTTCTCCGCATTGCAAGGTGCAATTCTGAAATTTTTTGCTTTTTCCTGCTCCTCTTAGCATGATAAAGAAGATTCAAAGAGAGTGAGATGCCAGCTCCTTTCATTCAGTCAGTAGCTTCAATCATTTCTGGACGTTTTTCAATGGCAAAAATCAATGAATATTGTAAATGCACAAACAGTAATTTCTCCGCATTGCAAGGTGCAATTCTGAAATTTTTTGCTTTTTCCTGCTCCTCTTAGCATGATAAAAAAGATTCAAAGAGAGTGAGATGCCAGCTCCTTTCATTCAGTCAGTAGCTTCAAACATTTCTGGTATATGAATAACATGATGTTTTTCAATGGCAAAAATCAATGAATATTGTAAATGCACAAACAGTAATTTCTCCGCATTGCAAGGTGCAATTCTGAAATTTTTTGCTTTTTCCTGCTCCTCTTAGCATGATAAAGAAGATTCAAAGAGAGTGAGACGCCAGCTCCTTTCGTTCAGTCAGTAGCTTCAATCATTTCTGGACGTTTTTCAATGGCAAAAATCATTGAATATTGTAAATGCACAAACAGTAATTTCTCCGCATTGCAAGGTGCAATTCTGAAATTTTTTACTTTTTCCTGCTCCTCTTAGCATGATAAAGAAGATTCAAAGAGAGTGAGATGCCAGCTCCTTTCATTCAGTCAGTAGCTTCAATCATTTCTGGTATATGAATAACATGATGTTTTTCAATGGCAAAAATCAATGAATATTGTAAATGCACAAACAGTAATTTCTCCGCATTGCAAGGTGCAATTCTGAAATTTTTTGCTTTTTCCTGCTCCTCTTAGCATGATAAAGAAGATTCAAAGAGAGTGAGACGCCAGCTCCTTTCGTTCAGTCAGTAGCTTCAATCATTTCTGGACGTTTTTCAATGGCAAAAATCATTGAATATTGTAAATGCACAAACAGTAATTTCTCCGCATTGCAAGGTGCAATTCTGAAATTTTTTACTTTTTCCTGCTCCTCTTAGCATGATAAAGAAGATTCAAAGAGAGTGAGATGCCAGCTCCTTTCATTCAGTCAGTAGCTTCAATCATTTCTGGTATATGAATAACATGATGTTTTTCAATGGCAAAAATCAATGAATATTGTAAATGCACAAACAGTAATTTCTCCGCATTGCAAGGTGCAATTCTGAAATTTTTTGCTTTTTCCTGCTCCTCTTAGCATGATAAAGAAGATTCAAAGAGAGTGAGATGCCAGCTCCTTTCATTCAGTCAGTAGCTTCAATCATTTCTGGTATATGAATAACATGATGTTTTTCAATGGCAAAAATCAATGAATATTGTAAATGCACAAACAGTAATTTCTCCGCATTGCAAGGTGCAATTCTGAAATTTTTTGCTTTTTCCTGCTCCTCTTAGCATGATAAAAAAGATTCAAAGAGAGTGAGATGCCAGCTCCTTTCATTCAGTCAGTAGCTTCAATCATTTCTGGTATATGAATAACGTGATGTTTTTCAATGGCAAAAATCAATGAATATTGTAAATGCACAAACAGTAATTTCTCCGCATTGCAAGGTGCAATTCTGAAATTTTTTGCTTTTTCCTGCTCCTCTTAGCATGATAAAGAAGATTCAAAGAGAGTGAGATGCCAGCTCCTTTCATTCAGTCAGTAGCTTCAAACATTTCTGGTATATGAATAACATGATGTTTTTCAATGGCAAAAATCAATGAATATTGTAAATGCACAAACAGTAATTTCTCCGCATTGCAAGGTGCAATTCTGAAATTTTTTGCTTTTTCCTGCTCCTCTTAGCATGATAAAGAAGATTCAAGGAGAGTGAGATGCCAGCTCCTTTCATTCAGTCAGTAGCTTCAAACATTTCTGGACGTTTTTCAATGGCAAAAATCATTGAATATTGTAAATGCACAAACAGTAATTTCTCCGCATTGCAAGGTGCAATTCTGAAATTTTTTACTTTTTCCTGCTCCTCTTAGCATGATAAAGAAGATTCAAAGAGAGTGAGATGCCAGCTCCTTTCATTCAGTCAGTAGCTTCAATCATTTCTGGTATATGAATAACATGATGTTTTTCAATGGCAAAAATCAATGAATATTGTAAATGCACAAACAGTAATTTCTCCGCATTGCAAGGTGCAATTCTGAAATTTTTTACTTTTTCCTGCTCCTCTTAGCATGATAAAGAAGATTCAAAGAGAGTGAGATGCCAGCTCCTTTCATTCAGTCAGTAGCTTCAATCATTTCTGGTATATGAATAACATGATGTTTTTCAATGGCAAAAATCAATGAATATTGTAAATGCACAAACAGTAATTTCTCCGCATTGCAAGGTGCAATTCTGAGATTTTTTGCTTTTTCCTGCTCCTCTTAGCATGATAAAGAAGATTCAAAGAGAGTGAGATGCCAGCTCCTTTCATTCAGTCAGTAGCTTCAATCATTTCTGGACGTTTTTCAATGGCAAAAATCAATGAATATTCTAAATGCACAAACAGTAATTTCTCCGCATTGCAAGGTGCAATTCTGAAATTTTTTGCTTTGTCCTGCTCCTCTTAGCATGATAAACAAGATTCAAAGAGAGTGAGATGCCAGCTCCTTTCATTCAGTCAGTAGCTTCAATCATTTCTGGACGTTTTTCAATGGCAAAAATCAATGAATATTGTAAATGCACAAACAGTAATTTCTCCGCATTGCAAGGTGCAATTCTGAAATTTTTTGCTTTTTCCTGCTCCTCTTAGCATGATAAAGAAGATTCAAAGAGAGTGAGAAGCCAGCTCCTTTCATTCAGTCAGTAGCTTCAATCATTTCTGGACGTTTTTCAATTGCAAAAATCAATGAATATTGTAAATGCACAAACAGTAATTTCTCCGCATTGCAAGGTGCAATTCTGAAATTTTTTGCTTTTTCCTGCTCCTCTTAGCATGATAAAGAAGATTCAAAGAGAGTGAGATGCCAGCTCCTTTCATTCAGTCAGTAGCTTCAATCATTTCTGGTATATGAATAACATGATGTTTTTCAATGGCAAAAATCAATGAATATTGTAAATGCACAAACAGTAATTTCTCCGCATTGCAAGGTGCAATTCTGAAATTTTTTGCTTTTTCCTGCTCCTCTTAGCATGATAAAGAAGATTCAAAGAGAGTGAGATGCCAGCTCCTTTCATTCAGTCAGTAGCTTCAATCATTTCTGGACGTTTTTCAATGGCAAAAATCAATGAATATTGTAAATGCACAAACAGTAATTTCTCCGCATTGCAAGGTGCAATTCTGAAATTTTTTGCTTTTTCCTGCTCCTCTTAGCATGATAAAGAAGATTCAAAGAGAGTGAGATGCCAGCTCCTTTCATTCAGTCAGTAGCTTCAATCATTTCTGGACGTTTTTCAATGGCAAAAATCAATGAATATTGTAAATGCACAAACAGTAATTTCTCCGCATTGCAAGGTGCAATTCTGAAATTTTTTGCTTTTTCCTGCTCCTCTTAGCATGATAAAAAAGATTCAAAGAGAGTGAGATGCCAGCTCCTTTCATTCAGTCAGTAGCTTCAAACATTTCTGGTATATGAATAACATGATGTTTTTCAATGGCAAAAATCAATGAATATTGTAAATGCACAAACAGTAATTTCTCCGCATTGCAAGGTGCAATTCTGAAATTTTTTGCTTTTTCCTGCTCCTCTTAGCATGATAAAGAAGATTCAAAGAGAGTGAGATGCCAGCTCCTTTCATTCAGTCAGTAGCTTCAAACATTTCTGGTATATGAATAACATGATGTTTTTCAATGGCAAAAATCAATGAATATTGTAAATGCACAAACAGTAATTTCTCCGCATTGCAAGGTGCAATTCTGAAATTTTTTGCTTTTTCCTGCTCCTCTTAGCATGATAAAGAAGATTCAAGGAGAGTGAGATGCCAGCTCCTTTCATTCAGTCAGTAGCTTCAAACATTTCTGGTATATGAATAACATGATGTTTTTCAATGGCAAAAATCAATGAATATTGTAAATGCACAAACAGTAATTTCTCCGCATTGCAAGGTGCAATTCTGAAATTTTTTGCTTTATCCTGCTCCTCTTAGCATGATAAAGAAGATTCAAAGAGAGTGAGATGCCAGCTCCTTTCATTCAGTCAGTAGCTTCAATCATTTCTGGACGTTTTTCAATGGCAAAAATCATTGAATATTGTAAATGCACAAACAGTAATTTCTCCGCATTGCAAGGTGCAATTCTGAAATTTTTTACTTTTTCCTGCTCCTCTTAGCATGATAAAGAAGATTCAAAGAGAGTGAGATGCCAGCTCCTTTCATTCAGTCAGTAGCTTCAATCATTTCTGGTATATGAATAACATGATGTTTTTCAATGGCAAAAATCAATGAATATTGTAAATGCACAAACAGTAATTTCTCCGCATTGCAAGGTGCAATTCTGAGATTTTTTGCTTTTTCCTGCTCCTCTTAGCATGATAAAGAAGATTCAAAGAGAGTGAGATGCCAGCTCCTTTCATTCAGTCAGTAGCTTCAATCATTTCTGGACGTTTTTCAATGGCAAAAATCAATGAATATTCTAAATGCACAAACAGTAATTTCTCCGCATTGCAAGGTGCAATTCTGAAATTTTTTGCTTTTTCCTGCTCCTCTTAGCATGATAAACAAGATTCAAAGAGAGTGAGATGCCAGCTCCTTTCATTCAGTCAGTAGCTTCAATCATTTCTGGACGTTTTTCAATGGCAAAAATCAATGAATATTGTAAATGCACAAACAGTAATTTCTCCGCATTGCAAGGTGCAATTCTGAAATTTTTTGCTTTTTCCTGCTCCTCTTAGCATGATAAAGAAGATTCAAAGAGAGTGAGAAGCCAGCTCCTTTCATTCAGTCAGTAGCTTCAATCATTTCTGGACGTTTTTCAATTGCAAAAATCAATGAATATTGTAAATGCACAAACAGTAATTTCTCCGCATTGCAAGGTGCAATTCTGAAATTTTTTGCTTTTTCCTGCTCCTCTTAGCATGATAAAGAAGATTCAAAGAGAGTGAGATGCCAGCTCCTTTCATTCAGTCAGTAGCTTCAATCATTTCTGGTATATGAATAACATGATGTTTTTCAATGGCAAAAATCAATGAATATTGTAAATGCACAAACAGTAATTTCTCCGCATTGCAAGGTGCAATTCTGAAATTTTTTGCTTTTTCCTGCTCCTCTTAGCATGATAAAGAAGATTCAAAGAGAGTGAGATGCCAGCTCCTTTCATTCAGTCAGTAGCTTCAATCATTTCTGGACGTTTTTCAATGGCAAAAATCAATGAATATTGTAAATGCACAAACAGTAATTTCTCCGCATTGCAAGGTGCAATTCTGAAATTTTTTGCTTTTTCCTGCTCCTCTTAGCATGATAAAGAAGATTCAAAGAGAGTGAGATGCCAAATCCTTTCATTCAGTCAGTAGCTTCAATCATTTCTGGACGTTTTTCAATGGCAAAAATCAATGAATATTGTAAATGCACAAACAGTAATTTCTCCGCATTGCAAGGTGCAATTCTGAAATTTTTTGCTTTTTCCTGCTCCTCTTAGCATGATAAAAAAGATTCAAAGAGAGTGAGATGCCAGCTCCTTTCATTCAGTCAGTAGCTTCAAACATTTCTGGTATATGAATAACATGATGTTTTTCAATGGCAAAAATCAATGAATATTGTAAATGCACAAACAGTAATTTCTCCGCATTGCAAGGTGCAATTCTGAAATTTTTTCCTTTTTCCTGCTCCTCTTAGCATGATAAAGAAGATTCAAAGAGAGTGAGACGCCAGCTCCTTTCGTTCAGTCAGTAGCTTCAATCATTTCTGGACGTTTTTCAATGGCAAAAATCATTGAATATTGTAAATGCACAAACAGTAATTTCTCCGCATTGCAAGGTGCAATTCTGAAATTTTTTACTTTTTCCTGCTCCTCTTAGCATGATAAAGAAGATTCAAAGAGAGTGAGATGCCAGCTCCTTTCATTCAGTCAGTAGCTTCAATCATTTCTGGTATATGAATAACATGATGTTTTTCAATGGCAAAAATCAATGAATATTGTAAATGCACAAACAGTAATTTCTCCGCATTGCAAGGTGCAATTCTGAAATTTTTTGCTTTTTCCTGCTCCTCTTAGCATGATAAAGAAGATTCAAAGAGAGTGAGATGCCAGCTCCTTTCATTCAGTCAGTAGCTTCAATCATTTCTGGACGTTTTTCAATGGCAAAAATCAACGAATATTGTAAATGCACAAACAGTAATTTCTCCGCATTGCAAGGTGCAATTCTGAAATTTTTTGCTTTTTCCTGCTCCTCTTAGCATGATAAAGAAGATTCAAAGAGAGTGAGATGCCAGCTCCTTACATTCAGTCAGTAGCTTCAATCATTTCTGGTAAATGAATAACATGATGTTTTTCAATGGCAAAAATCAATGAATTTTGTAAATGCACAAACAGTAATTTCTCCGCATTGCAAGGCGCAATTCTGAAATTTTTTGCTTTTTCCTGCTCCTCTTAGCATGATAAAGAAGATTCAAAGAGAGTGAGATGCCAGCTCCTTTCAATCAGTCAGTAGCTTCAATCATTTCTGGACGTTTTTCAATGGCAAAAATCAATGAATATTGTAAATGCACAAACAGTAATTTCTCCGCATTGCAAGGTGCAATTCTGAAATTTTTTGCTTTTTCCTGCTCCTCTTAGCATGATAAAGAAGATTCAAAGAGAGTGAGATGCCAGCTCCTTTCATTCAGTCAGTAGCTTCAATCATTTCTGGACGTTTTTCAATGGCAAAAATCAATGAATATTGTAAATGCACAAACAGTAATTTTTCCGCATTGCAAGGTGCAATTCTGAAATTTTTTGCTTATTCCTGCTCCTCTTAGCATGATAAAGAAGATTCAAAGAGAGTGAGGTGCCAGCTCCTTTCATTCAGTCAGTAGCTTCAAACATTTCTGGTATATGAATAACGTTTTTCAATGGCAAAAATCAATGAATATTGTAAATGCACAAACAGTTATTTCTCCGCATTGCAAGGTGCAATTCTGAAATTTTTTGCTTTTTCCTGCTCCTCTTAGCATGATAAAGAAGATTCAAAGAGAGTGAGATGCCAGCTCCTTTCATTCCGTCAGTAGCTTCAATCATTTCTGGACGTTTTTCAATGGCAAAAATCAATGAATATTGTAAATGCACAAACAGTAATTTCTCCGCATTGCAAGGTGCAATTCTGAAATTTTTTGCTTTTTCCTGCTCCTCTTAGCATGATAAAGAAGATTCAAAGAGAGTGAGATGCCAGCTCCTTTCATTCAGTCAGTAGCTTCAATCATTTCTGGACGTTTTTCAATGGCAAAAATCAATGAATATTGTAAATGCACAAACAGTAATTTCTCCGCATTGCAAGGTGCAATTCTGAAATTTTTTGCTTTTTCCTGCTCCTCTTAGCATGATAAAGAAGATTCAAAGAGAGTGAGATGCCAGCTCCTTTCATTCAGTCAGTAGCTTCAATCATTTCTGGACGTTTTTCAATGGCAAAAATCAATGAATATTGTAAATGCACAAACAGTAATTTCTCCGCATTGCAAGGTGCAATTCTGAAATTTTTGCTTTTTCCTGCTCCTCTTAGCATGATAAAGAAGATTCAAAGAGAGTGAGATGCCAGCTCCTTACATTCAGTCAGTAGCTTCAATCATTTCTGGTAAATGAATAACATGATGTTTTTCAATGGCAAAAATCAATGAATTTTGTAAATGCACAAACAGTAATTTCTCCGCATTGCAAGGCGCAATTCTGAAATTTTTTGCTTTTTCCTGCTCCTCTTAGCATGATAAAGAAGATTCAAAGAGAGTGAGATGCCAGCTCCTTTCAATCAGTCAGTAGCTTCAATCATTTCTGGACGTTTTTCAATGGCAAAAATCAATGAATATTGTAAATGCACAAACAGTAATTTCTCCGCATTGCAAGGTGCAATTCTGAAAATTTTTGCTTTTTCCTGCTCCTCTTAGCATGATAAAGAAGATTCAAAGAGAGTGAGATGCCAGCTCCTTTCATTCAGTCAGTAGCTTCAATCATTTCTGGACGTTTTTCAAAGGCAAAAATCAATGAATATTGTAAATGCACAAACAGTAATTTTTCCGCATTGCAAGGTGCAATTCTGAAATTTTTTGCTTATTCCTGCTCCTCTTAGCATGATAAAGAAGATTCAAAGAGAGTGAGGTGCCAGCTCCTTTCATTCAGTCAGTAGCTTCAAACATTTCTGGTATATGAATAACGTTTTTCAATGGCAAAAATCAATGAATATTGTAAATGCACAAACAGTTATTTCTCCGCATTGCAAGGTGCAATTCTGAAATTTTTTGCTTTTTCCTGCTCCTCTTAGCATGATAAAGAAGATTCAAAGAGAGTGAGATGCCAGCTCCTTTCATTCAGTCAGTAGCTTCAATCATTTCTGGACGTTTTTCAATGGCAAAAATCAATGAATATTGTAAATGCACAAACAGTAATTTCTCCGCATTGCAAGGTGCAATTCTGAAATTTTTTGCTTTTTCCTGCTCCTCTTAGCATGATAAAGAAGATTCAAAGAGAGTGAGATGCCAGCTCCTTTCATTCAGTCAGTAGCTTCAATCATTTCTGGACGTTTTTCAATGGCAAAAATCAATGAATATTGTAAATGCACAAACAGTAATTTCTCCGCATTGCAAGGTGCAATTCTGAAATTTTTTGCTTTTTCCTGCTCCTCTTAGCATGATAAAGAAGATTCAAAGAGAGTGAGATGCCAGCTCCTTTCATTCAGTCAGTAGCTTCAATCATTTCTGGACGTTTTTCAATGGCAAAAATCAATGAATATTGTAAATGCACAAACAGTAATTTCTCCGCATTGCAAGGTGCAATTCTGAAATTTTTGCTTTTTCCTGCTCCTCTTAGCATGATAAAGAATATTCAAAGAGAGTGAGGTGCCAGCTCCTTTCATTCAGTCAGTAGCTTCAAACATTTCTGGTATATGAAAAACATGTTTTTCAATGGCAAAAATCAATGAATATTGTAAATGCACAAACAGTAATTTCTCCGCATTGCAAGGAGCAATTCTGAAATTTTTTGCTTTTTCCTGCTCCTCTTAGCATGATAAAGAAGATTCAAAGAGAGTGAGATGCCAGCTCCTTTCATTCAGTCAGTAGCTTCAATCATTTCTGGACGTTTTTCAATGGCAAAAATCAATGAATATTGTAAATGCACAAACTGTAATTTCTCCGCATTGCAAGGTGCAATTCTGAAATTTTTTGCTTTTTCCTGCTCCTCTTAGCATGATAAAGAAGATTCAAAGAGAGTGAGATGCCAGCTCTTTTCATTCAGTCAGTAGCTTCAATCATTTCTGGACGTTTTTCAATGGCAAAAATCAATGAATATTGTAAATGCACAAACAGTAATTTCTCCGCATTGCAAGGTGCAATTCTGAAATTTTTTGCTTTTTCCTGCTCCTCTTAGCATGATAAAGAAGATTCAAAGAGAGTGAGATGCCAGCTCCTTTCATTCAATCAGTAGCTTCAAACATTTCTGGTATATGAATAACATGATGTTTTTCAATGGCAAAAATCAATGAATATTGTAAATGCACAAACAGTAATTTCTCCGCATTGCAAGGTGCAATTCTGAAATTTTTTGCTTTTTCCTGCTCCTCTTAGCATGATAAAGAAGATTCAAAGAGAGTGAGATGCCAGCTCCTTTCATTCAGTCAGTAGCTTCAATCATTTCTGGACGTTTTTCAATGGCAAAAATCAATGAATATTGTAAATGCACAAACAGTAATTTCTCCGCATTGCAAGGTGCAATTCTGAAATTTTTTGCTTTTTCCTGCTCCTCTTAGCATGATAAAGAAGATTCAAAGAGAGTGAGATGCCAGCTCCTTACATTCAGTCAGTAGCTTCAATCATTTCTGGTAAATGAATAACATGATGTTTTTCAATGGCAAAAATCAATGAATTTTGTAAATGCACAAACAGTAATTTCTCCGCATTGCAAGGCGCAATTCTGAAATTTTTTGCTTATTCCTGCTCCTCTTAGCATGATAAAGAAGATTCAAAGAGAGTGAGATGCCAGCTCCTTTCAATCAGTCAGTAGCTTCAATCATTTCTGGACGTTTTTCAATGGCAAAAATCAATGAATATTGTAAATGCACAAACAGTAATTTCTCCGCATTGCAAGGTGCAATTCTGAAATTTTTTGCTTTTTCCTGCTCCTCTTAGCATGATAAAGAAGATTCAAAGAGAGTGAGATGCCAGCTCCTTTCATTCAGTCAGTAGCTTCAATCATTTCTGGACGTTTTTCAATGGCAAAAATCAATGAATATTGTAAATGCACAAACAGTAATTTTTCCGCATTGCAAGGTGCAATTCTGAAATTTTTTGATTATTCCTGCTCCTCTTAGCATGATAAAGAAGATTCAAAGAGAGTGAGGTGCCAGCTCCTTTCATTCAGTCAGTAGCTTCAAACATTTCTGGTATATGAATAACGTTTTTCAATGGCAAAAATCAATGAATATTGTAAATGCACAAACAGTTATTTCTCCGCATTGCAAGGTGCAATTCTGAAATTTTTTGCTTTTTCCTGCTCCTCTTCGCATGATAAAGAAGATTCAAAGAGAGTGAGATGCCAGCTCCTTTCATTCAGTCAGTAGCTTCAATCATTTCTGGACGTTTTTCAATGGCAAAAATCAATGAATATTGTAAATGCACAAACAGTAATTTCTCCGCATTGCAAGGTGCAATTCTGAAATTTTTTGCTTTTTCCTGCTCCTCTTAGCATGATAAAGAAGATTCAAAGAGAGTGAGATGCCAGCTCCTTTCATTCAGTCAGTAGCTTCAATCATTTCTGGACGTTTTTCAATGGCAAAAATCAATGAATATTGTAAATGCACAAACAGTAATTTCTCCGCATTGCAAGGTGCAATTCTGAAATTTTTTGCTTTTTCCTGCTCCTCTTAGCATGATAAAGAAGATTCAAAGAGAGTGAGATGCCAGCTCCTTTCATTCAGTCAGTAGCTTCAATCATTTCTGGACGTTTTTCAATGGCAAAAATCAATGAATATTGTAAATGCACAAACAGTAATTTCTCCGCATTGCAAGGTGCAATTCTGAAATTTTTTGCTTTTTCCTGCTCCTCTTAGCATGATAAAGAAGATTCAAAGAGAGTGAGGTGCCAGCTCCTTTCATTCAGTCAGTAGCTTCAAACATTTCTGGTATATGAATAACATGATGTTTTTCAATGGCAAAAATCAATGAATATTGTAAATGCACAAACAGTAATTTCTCCGCATTGCAAGGTGCAATTCTGAAATTTTTTGCTTTTTCCTGCTCCTCTTAGCATGATAAAGAAGATTCAAAGAGAGTGAGATGCCAGCTCCTTTCATTCAGTCAGTAGCTTCAATCATTTCTGGACGTTTTTCAATGGCAAAAATCAATGAATATTGTAAATGCACAAACAGTAATTTCTCCGCATTGCAAGGTGCAATTCTGAAATTTTTTGCTTTTTCCTGCTCCTCTTAGCATGATAAAGAAGATTCAAAGAGAGTGAGGTGCCAGCTCCTTTCATTCAGTCAGTAGCTTCAAACATTTCTGGTATATGAATAACATGTTTTTCAATGGCAAAAATCAATGAATATTGTAAATGCACAAACTGTAATTTCTCCGCATTGCAAGGTGCAATTCTGAAATGTTTTGCTTTTTCCTGCTCCTCTTAGCATGATAAAGAAGATTCAAAGAGAGTGAGATGCCAGCTCCTTTCATTCAGTCAGTAGCTTCAATCATTTCTGGACGTTTTTCAATGGCAAAAATCAATGAATATTGTAAATGCACAAACTGTAATTTCTCCGCATTGTAAGGTGCAATTCTGAAATTTTTTGCTTTTTCCTGCTCCTCTTAGCATGATAAAGAAGATTCAAAGAGAGTGAGATGCCAGCTCCTTTCATTCAGTCAGTAGCTTCAATCATTTCTGGACGTTTTTCAATGGCAAAAATCAATGAATATTGTAAATGCACAAACAGTAATTTCTCCGCATTGCAAGGTGCAATTCTGAAATTTTTTGCTTTTTCCTGCTCCCCTTAGCATGATAAAGAAGATTCAAAGAGAGTGAGATGCCAGCTCCTTTCATTCAGTCAGTAGCTTCAATCATTTCTGGACGTTTTTCAATGGCAAAAATCAATGAATATTGTAAATGCACAAACAGAAATTTCTCCGCATTGCAAGGTGCAATTCTGAAATTTTTTGCTTTTTCCTGCTCCTCTTAGCATGATAAAGAAGATTCAAAGAGAGTGAGATGCCAGCTCCTTTCATTCAGTCAGTAGCTTCAAACATTTCTGGTATATGAATAACATGATGTTTTTCAATGGCAAAAATCAATGAATATTGTAAATGCACAAACAGTAATTTCTCCGCATTGCAAGGTGCAATTCTGAAATTTTTTGCTTTTTCCTGCTCCTCTTAGCATGATAAAGAAGATTCAAAGAGAGTGAGATGCCAGCTCCTTTCGTTCAGTCAGTAGCTTCAATCATTTCTGGACGTTTTTCAATGGCAAAAATCATTGAATATTGTAAATGCACAAACAGTAATTTCTCCGCATTGCAAGGTGCAATTCTGAAATTTTTTACATTTTCCTGCTCCTCTTAGCATGATAAAGAAGATTCAAAGAGAGTGAGATGCCAGCTCCTTTCATTCAGTCAGTAGCTTCAATCATTTCTGGTATATGAATAACATGATGTTTTTCAATGGCAAAAATCAATGAATATTGTAAATGCACAAACAGTAATTTCTCCGCATTGCAAGGTGCAATTCTGAAATTTTTTGCTTTTTCCTGCTCCTCTTAGCATGATAAAGAAGATTCAAAGAGAGTGAGATGCCAGCTCCTTTCATTCAGTCAGTAGCTTCAATCATTTCTGGACGTTTTTCAATGGCAAAAATCAATGAATATTGTAAATGCACAAACAGTAATTTCTCCGCATTGCAAGGTGCAATTCTGAAATTTTTTGCTTTTTCCTGCTCCTCTTAGCATGATAAAGAAGATTCAAAGAGAGTGAGGTGCCAGCTCCTTTCATTCAGTCAGTAGCTTCAAACATTTCTGGTATATGAATAACATGTTTTTCAATGGCAAAAATCAATGAATATTGTAAATGCACAAACAGTAATTTCTCCGCATTGCAAGGAGCAATTCTGAAATTTTTTGCTTTTTCCTGCTCCTCTTAGCATGATAAAGAAGATTCAAAGAGAGTGAGATGCCAGCTCCTTTCATTCAGTCAGTAGCTTCAATCATTTCTGGACGTTTTTCAATGGCAAAAATCAATGAATATTGTAAATGCACAAACTGTAATTTCTCCGCATTGCAAGGTGCAATTCTGAAATTTTTTGCTTTTTCCTGCTCCTCTTAGCATGATAAAGAAGATTCAAAGAGAGTGAGATGCCAGCTCCTTTCATTCAGTCAGTAGCTTCAATCATTTCTGGACGTTTTTCAATTGCAAAAATCAATGAATATTGTAAATGCACAAACAGTAATTTCTCCGCATTGCAAGGTGCAATTCTGAAATTTTTTGCTTTTTCCTGCTCCTCTTAGCATGATAAAGAAGATTCAAAGAGAGTGAGATGCCAGCTCCTTTCATTCAGTCAGTAGCTTCAAACATTTCTGGTATATGAATAACATGATGTTTTTCAATGGCAAAAATTAATGAATATTGTAAATGCACAAACAGTAATTTCTCCGCATTGCAAGGTGCAATTCTGAAATTTTTTGCTTTTTCCAGCTCCTCTTAGCATGATAAAGAAGATTCAAAGAGAGTGAGATGCCAGCTCCTTTCATTCAGTCAGTAGCTTCAATCATTTCTGGACGTTTTTCAATGGCAAAAATCAATGAATATTGTAAATGCACAAACAGTAATTTCTCCGCATTGCAAGGTGCAATTCTGAAATTTTTTGCTTTATCCTGCTCCTCTTAGCATGATAAAGAAGATTCAAAGAGAGTGAGGTGCCAGCTCCTTTCATTCAGTCAGTAGCTTCAAACATTTCTGGTATATGAATAACATGTTTTTCAATGGCAAAAATCAATGAATATTGTAAATGCACAAACAGTAATTTCTCCGCATTGCAAGGTGCAATTCTGAAATTTTTTGCTTTTTCCTGCTCCTCTTAGCATGATAAAGAAAATTCAAAGAGAGTGAGATGCCAGCTCCTTTCATTCAGTCAGTAGCTTCAATCATTTCTGGACGTTTTTCAATGGCAAAAATCAATGAATATTGTAAATGCACAAACAGTAATTTCTCCGCATTGCAAGGTGCAATTCTGAAATTTTTTGCTTTTTCCTGCTCCTCTTAGCATGATAAAGAAGATTCAAAGAGAGTGAGATGCCAGCTCCTTTCATTCAGTCAGTAGCTTCAATCATTTCTGGACGTTTTTCAATGGCAAAAATCAATGAATATTGTAAATGCACAAACTGTAATTTCTCCGCATTGTAAGGTGCAATTCTGAAATTTTTTGCTTTTTCCTGCTCCTCTTAGCATGATAAAGAAGATTCAAAGAGAGTGAGATGCCAGCTCCTTTCATTCAGTCAGTAGCTTCAATCATTTCTGGACGTTTTTCAATGGCAAAAATCAATGAATATTGTAAATGCACAAACTGTAATTTCTCCGCATTGTAAGGTGCAATTCTGAAATTTTTTGCTTTTTCCTGCTCCTCTTAGCATGATAAAGAAGATTCAAAGAGAGTGAGATGCCAGCTCCTTTCATTCAGTCAGTAGCTTCAATCATTTCTGGACGTTTTTCAATGGCAAAAATCAATGAATATTGTAAATGCACAAACAGTAATTTCTCCGCCTTGCAAGGTGCAATTCTGAATTTTTTTGCTTTTTCCTGCTCCTCTTAGCATGATAAAGAAGATTCAAAGAGAGTGAGATGCCAGCTCCTTTCATTCAGTCAGTAGCTTCAAACATTTCTGGTATATGAATAACATGATGTTTTTCAATGGCAAAAATCAATGAATATTGTAAATGCACAAACAGTAATTTCTCCGCATTGCAAGGTGCAATTCTGAAATTTTTTGCTTTTTCCTGCTCCTCTTAGCATGATAAAGAAGATTCAAAGAGAGTGAGATGCCAGCTCCTTTCATTCAGTCAGTAGCTTCAAACATTTCTGGTATATGAATAACATGATGTTTTTCAATGGCAAAAATCAATGAATATTGTAAATGCACAAACAGTAATTTCTCCGCATTGCAAGGTGCAAGTCTGAAATTTTTTGCTTTTTCCTGCTCCTCTTAGCATGATAAAGAAGATTCAAAGAGAGTGAGATGCCAGCTACTTTCATTCAGTCAGTAGCTTCAATCATTTCTGGACGTTTTTCAATGGTAAAAATCAATGAATATTGTAAATGCACAAACAGTAATTTCTCCGCATTGCAAGGTGCAATTCTGAAATTTTTTGCTTTTTCCCGCTCCTCTTAGCATGATAAAGAAGATTCAAAGAGAGTGAGATGCCAGCTCCTTTCATTCAGTCAGTAGCTTCAATCATTTCTGGACGTTTTTCAATGGCAAAAATCAATGAATATTGTAAATGCACAAACAGTAATTTCTCCGCATTGCAAGGTGCAATTCTGAAATTTTTTGCTTTTTCCTGCTCCTCTTAGCATGATAAAGAAGATTCAAAGAGAGTGAGATGCCAGCTCCTTTCATTCAGTCAGTAGCTTCAATCATTTCTGGTAAATGAATAACATGATGTTTTTCAATGGCAAAAATCAATGAATTTTGTAAATGCACAAACAGTAATTTCTCCGCATTGCAAGGCGCAATTTTGAAATTGTTTGCTTTTTCCTGCTCCTCTTAGCATGATAAAGAAGATTCAAAGAGAGTGAGATGCCAGCTCCTTTCATTCAGTCAGTAGCTTCAATCATTTCTGGACGTTTTTCAATGGCAAAAATCAATGAATATTGTAAATGCACAAACAGTAATTTCTCCGCATTGCAAGGTGCAATTCTGAAATTTTTTGCTTTTTCCTGCTCCTCTTAGCATGATAAAGAAGATTCAAAGTGAGTGAGATGCCAGCTCCTTTCATTCAGTCAGTAGCTTCAATCATTTCTGGACGTTTTTCAATGGCAAAAATCAATGAATATTGTAAATGTACAAACAGTAATTTCTCCGCATTGCAAGGTGCAATTCTGAAATTTTTTGCTTTTTCCTGCTCCTCTTAGCATGATAAAGAAGATTCAAAGAGAGTGAGGTTCCAGCTCCTTTCATTCAGTCAGTAGCTTCAAACATTTCTGGTATATGAATAACATGTTTTTCAATGGCAAAAATCAATGAATATTGTAAATGCACAAACAGTAATTTCTCCGCATTGCAAGGTGCAATTCTGAAATTTTTTGCTTTTTCCTGCTCCTCTTAACTTGATAAAGAAGATTCAAAGAGAGTGAGGTGCCAGCTCCTTTCATTCAGTCAGTAGCTTCAATCATTTCTGGACGTTTTTCAATGGCAAAAATCAATGAATATTGTAAATGCACAAACTGTAATTTCTCCGCATTGTAAGGTGCAATTCTGAAATTTTTTGCTTTTTCCTGCTCCTCTTAGCATGATAAAGAAGATTCAAAGAGAGTGAGATGCCAGCTCCTTTCATTCAGTCAGTAGCTTCAATCATTTCTGGACGTTTTTCAATGGCAAAAATCAATGAATATTGTAAATGCACAAACAGTAATTTCTCCGCATTGCAAGGTGCAATTCTGAAATTTTTTGCTTTTTCCTGCTCCTCTTAGCATGATAAAGAAGATTCAAAGAGAGTGAGATGCCAGCTCCTTTCATTCAGTCAGTAGCTTCAAACATTTCTGGTATATGAATAACATGATGTTTTTCAATGGCAAAAATCAATGAATATTGTAAATGCACAAACAGTAATTTCTCCGCATTGCAAGGTGCAAGTCTGAAATTTTTTGCTTTTTCCTGCTCCTCTTAGCATGATAAAGAAGATTCAAAGAGAGTGAGATGCCAGCTACTTTCATTCAGTCAGTAGCTTCAATCATTTCTGGACGTTTTTCAATGGTAAAAATCAATGAATATTGTAAATGCAGAAACAGTAATTTCTCCGCATTGCAAGGTGCAATTCTGAAATTTTTTGCTTTTTCCTGCTCCTCTTAGCATGATAAAGAAGATTCAAAGAGAGTGAGATGCCAGCTCCTTTCATTCAGTCAGTAGCTTCAATCATTTCTGGACGTTTTTCAATGGCAAAAATCAATGAATATTGTAAATGCACAAACAGTAATTTCTTCGCATTGCAAGGTGCAATTCTGAAATGTTTTGCTTTTTCCTGCTCCTCTTAGCATGATAAAGAAGATTCAAAGAGAGTGAGATGCCAGCTCCTTTCATTCAGTCAGTAGCTTCAATCATTTCTGGTAAATGAATAACATGATATTTTTCAATGGCAAAAATCAATGAATTTTGTAAATGCACAAACAGTAATTTCTCCGCATTGCAAGGCGCAATTCTGAAATTTTTTGCTTTTTCCTGCTCCTCTTAGCATGATAAAGAAGATTCAAAGAGAGTGAGATGCCAGCTCCTTTCATTCAGTCAGTAGCTTCAATCATTTCTGGACGTTTTTCAATGGCAAAAATCAATGAATATTGTAAATGCACAAACAGTAATTTCTCCGCATTGCAAGGTGCAATTCTGAAATTTTTTGCTTTTTCCTGCTCCTCTTAGCATGATAAAGAAGATTCAAAGAGAGTGAGATGCCAGCTCCTTTCATTCAGTCAGTAGCTTCAATCATTTCTGGATGTTTTTCAATGGCAAAAGTCAATGAATATTGTAAATGCACAAACTGTAATTTCTTCGCATTGCAAGGTGCAATTCTGAAATTTTTTGCTTTTCCTGCTCCTCTTAGCATGATAAAGAAGATTCATAGAGAGTGAGATGCCAGCTCCTTTCATTCAGTCAGTAGCTTCAATCATTTCTGGACGTTTTTCAATGGCAAAAATCAATGAATATTGTAATTGCACAAACAGTAATTTCTCCGCATTGCAAGGTGCAATTCTGAAATTTTTTGCTTTTTCCTGCTCCTCTTAGCATGATAAAGAAGATTCAAAGAGAGATGCCAGCTCCTTTCATTCAGTCAGTAGCTTCAAACATTTCTGGTATATGAATAACATGATGTTTTTCAATGGCAAAAATCAATGAATATTGTAAATGCACAAACAGTAATTTCTCCGCATTGCAAGGTGCAATTCTGAAATTTTTTGCTTTTTCCTGCTCCTCTTAGCATGATAAAGAAGATTCAAAGAGAGTGAGATGCCAGCTCCTTTCATTCAGTCAGTAGCTTCAATCATTTCTGGACGTTTTTCAATGGCAAAAATCAATGAATATTGTAAATGCACAAACAGTAATTTCTCCGCATTGCAAGGTGCAATTCTGAAATTTTTTGCTTTTTCCTGCTCCTCTTAGCATGATAAAGAAGATTCAAAGAGAGTGAGATGCCAGCTCCTTTCATTCAGTCAGTAGCTTCAATCATTTCTGGACGTTTTTCAATGGCAAAAATCAATGAATATTGTAAATGCACAAACTGTAATTTCTCCGCATTGTAAGGTGCAATTCTGAAATTTTTTGCTTTTTCCTGCTCCTCTTAGCATGATAAAGAAGATTCAAAGAGAGTGAGATGCCAGCTCCTTTCATTCAGTCAGTAGCTTCAATCATTTCTGGACGTTTTTCAATGGCAAAAATCAATGAATATTGTAAATGCACAAACAGTAATTTCTCCGCATTGCAAGGTGCAATTCTGAAATTTTTTGCTTTTTCCTGCTCCTCTTAGCATGATAAAGAAGATTCAAAGAGAGTGAGATGCCAGCTCCTTTCATTCAGTCAGTAGCTTCAAACATTTCTGGTATATGAATAACATGATGTTTTTCAATGGCAAAAATCAATGAATATTGTAAATGCACAAACAGTAATTTCTCCGCATTGCAAGGTGCAAGTCTGAAATTTTTTGCTTTTTCCTGCTCCTCTTAGCATGATAAAGAAGATTCAAAGAGAGTGAGATGCCAGCTACTTTCATTCAGTCAGTAGCTTCAATCATTTCTGGACGTTTTTCAATGGCAAAAATCAATGAATATTGTAAATGCACAAACAGTAATTTCTCCGCATTGCAAGGTGCAATTCTGAAATTTTTTGCTTTTTCCTGCTCCTCTTAGCATGATAAAGAAGTTTCAAAGAGAGTGAGATGCCAGCTCCTTTCATTCAGTCAGTAGCTTCAATCATTTCTGGTAAATGAATAACATGATGTTTTTCAATGGCAAAAATCAATGAATTTTGTAAATGCACAAACACTAATTTCTCCGCATTGCAAGGCGCAATTCTGAAATTTTTTGCTTTTTCCTGCTCCTCTTAGCATGATAAAGAAGATTCAAAGAGAGTGAGATGCCAGCTCCTTTCATTCAGTCAGTAGCTTCAATCATTTCTGAACGTTTTTCAATGGCAAAAATCAATGAATATTGTAAATGCACAAACAGTAATTTCTCCGCATTGCAAGGTGCAATTCTGAAATTTTTTGCTTTTTCCTGCTCCTCTTAGCATGATAAAGAAGATTCAAAGAGAGTGAGATGCCAGCTCCTTTCATTCAGTCAGTAGCTTCAATCATTTCTGGACGTTTTTCAATGGCAAAAATCAATGAATATTGTAAATGCACAAACAGTAATTTCTCCGCATTGCAAGGTGCAATTCTGAAATTTTTTGCTTTTTCCTGCTCCTCTTAGCATGATAAAGAAGATTCAAAGAGAGTGAGGTGCCAGCTCCTTTCATTCAGTCAGTAGCTTCAAACATTTCTGGTATATGAATAACATGTTTTTCAATGGCAAAAATCAATGAATATTGTAAATGCACAAACAGTAATTTCTCCGCATTGCAAGGAGCAATTCTGAAATTTTTTGCTTTTTCCTGCTCCTCTTAGCATGATAAAGAAGATTCAAAGAGAGTGAGATGCCAGCTCCTTTCATTCAGTCAGTAGCTTCAATCATTTCTGGACGTTTTTCAATGGCAAAAATCAATGAATATTTTAAATGCACAAACAGTAATTTCTCCGCATTTCAAGGTGCAATTCTGAAATTTTTTGCTTTTTCCTGCTCCTCTTAGCATGATAAAGAAGATTCAAAGAGAGTGAGATGCCAGCTCCTTTCATTCAGTCAGTAGCTTGAATCATTTCTGGACGTTTTTCAATGGCAAAAATCAATGAATATTGTAAATGCACAAACTGTAATTTCTCCGCATTGCAAGGTGCAATTCTGAAATTTTTTGCTTTTTCCTGCTCCTCTTAGCATGATAAAGAAGATTCAAAGAGAGTGAGATGCCAGCTCCTTTCATTCAGTCAGTAGCTTCAAACATTTCTGGTATATGAATAACATGTTTTTCAATGGCAAAAATCAATGAATATTGTAAATGCACAAACAGTAATTTCTCCGCATTGCAAGGTGCAATTCTGAAATTTTTTGCTTTTTCCTGCTCCTCTTAGCATGATAAAGAAGATTCAAAGAGAGTGAGATGCAAGCTCCTTTCATTCAGTCAGTAGCTTCAAACATTTCTGGTATATGAATAACATGATGTTTTTCAATGGCAAAAATCAATGAATATTGTAAATGCACAAACAGTAATTTCTCCGCATTGCAAGGTGCAATTCTGAAATTTTTTGCTTTTTCCTGCTCCTCTTAGCATGATAAAGAAGATTCAAAGAGAGTGAGATGCCAGCTCCTTTCATTCAGTCAGTAGCTTCAAACATTTCTGGTATATGAATAACATGATGTTTTTCAATGGCAAAAATCAATGAATATTGTAAATGCACAAACAGTAATTTCTCCGCATTGCAAGGTGCAATTCTGAAATTTTTTGCTTTTTCCTGCTCCTCTTAGCATGATAAAGAAGATTCAAAGAGAGTGAGATGCCAGCTCCTTTCATTGAGTCAGTAGCTTCAATCATTTCTGGACTTTTTTCAATGGCAAAAATCATTGAATATTGTAAATGCACAAACAGTAATTTCTCCGCATTGCAAGGTGCAATTCTGAAATTTTTTACTTTTTCCTGCTCCTCTTAGCATGATAAAGAAGATTCAAAGAGAGTGAGATGCCAGCTCCTTTCATTCAGTCAGTAGCTTCAATCATTTCTGGTATATGAATAACATGATGTTTTTCAATGGCAAAAATCAATGAATATTGTAAATGCACAAACAGTAATTTCTCCGCATTGCAAGGTGCAATTCTGAAATTTTTTGTTTTTTCCTGCTCCTCTTAGCATGATAAAGAAGATTCAAAGAGAGTGAGATGCCAGCTCCTTTCATTCAGTCAGTAGCTTCAAACATTTCTGGTATATGAATAACATGATGTTTTTCAATGGCAAAAATCAATGAATATTGTAAATGCACAAACAGTAATTTCTCCGCATTGCAAGGTGCAATTCTGAAATTTTTTGCTTTTTCCTGCTCCTCTTAGCATGTTAAAGAAGATTCAAAGAGAGTGAGATGCCAGCTCCTTTCGTTCAGTCAGTAGCCTCAATCATTTCTGGACGTTTTTCAATGGTAAAAATCAATGAATATTGTAAATGCACAAACAGTAATTTCTCCGCATTGCAAGGTGCAATTCTGAAATTTTTTGCTTTTTCCTGCTCCTCTTAGCATGATAAAGAAGATTCAAAGAGAGTGAGATGCCAGCTCCTTTCATTCAGTCAGTAGCTTCAAACATTTCTGGTATATGAATAACATGATGTTTTTCAATGGCAAAAATCAATGAATATTGTAAATGCACAAACAGTAATTTCTCCGCATTGCAAGGTGCAATTCTGAAATTTTTTGCTTTTTCCTGCTCCTCTTAGCATGATAAAGAAGATTCAAAGAGAGTGAGATGCCAGCTCCTTTCATTCAGTCAGTAGCTTCAATCATTTCTGGTATATGAATAACATGATGTTTTTCAATGGCAAAAATCAATGAATATTGTAAATGCACAAACAGTAATTTCTCCGCATTGCAAGGTGCAATTCTGAAATTTTTTGCTTTTTCCTGCTCCTCTTAGCATGATAAAGAAGATTCAAAGAGAGTGAGATGCCAGCTCCTTTCATTCAGTCAGTAGCTTCAATCATTTCTGGACGTTTTTCAATGGCAAAAATCAATGAATATTGTAAATGCACAAACAGTAATTTCTCCGCATTGCAAGGTGCAATTCTGAAATTTTTTGCTTTTTCCTGCTCCTCTTAGCATGATAAACAAGATTCAAAGAGAGTGAGATGCCAGCTCCTTTCATTCAGTCAGTAGCTTCAATCATTTCTGGACGTTTTTCAATGGCAAAAATCAATGAATATTGTAAATGCACAAACAGTAATTTCTCCGCATTGCAAGGTGCAATTCTGAAATTTTTTGCTTTTACCTGCTCCTCTTAGCATGATAAAGAAGATTCAAAGAGAGTGAGATGCCAGCTCCTTTCATTCAGTCAGTAGCTTCAATCATTTCTGGACGTTTTTCAATGGCAAAAATCAATGAATATTGTAAATGCACAAACAGTAATTTCTCCGCATTGCAAGTTGCAATTCTGAAATTTTTTGCTTTTTCCTGCTCCTCTTAGCATGATAAAGAAGATTCAAAGAGAGTGAGATGCCAGCTCCTTTCATTCAGTCAGTAGCTTCAAACATTTCTGGTATATGAATAACATGATGTTTTTCAATGGCAAAAATCAATGAATATTGTAAATGCACAAACAGTAATTTCTCCGCATTGCAAGGTGCAATTCTGAAATTTTTTGCTTTTTCCTGCTCCTCTTAGCATGATAAAGAAGATTCAAAGAGAGTGAGATGCCAGCTCCTTTCATTCAGTCAGTAGCTTCAAACATTTCTGGTATATGAATAACATGATGTTTTTCAATGGCAAAAATCAATGAATATTGTAAATGCACAAACAGTAATTTCTCCGCATTGCAAGGTGCAATTCTGAAATTTTTTGCTTTTTCCTGCTCCTCTTAGCATGATAAAGAAGATTCAAAGAGAGTGAGATGCCAGCTCCTTTCGTTCAGTCAGTAGCTTCAATCATTTCTGGACGTTTTTCAATGGCAAAAATCATTGAATATTATAAATGCACAAACAGTAATTTCTCCGCATTGCATAGTGCAATTCTGAAATTTTTTACTTTTTCCTGCTCCTCTTAGCATGATAAAGAAGATTCAAAGAGAGTGAGATGCCAGCTCCTTTCATTCAGTCAGTAGCTTCAATCATTTCTGGTATATGAATAACATGATGTTTTTCAATGGCAAAAATCAATGAATATTGTAAATGCACAAACAGTAATTTCTCCGCATTGCAAGGTGCAATTCTGAAATTTTTTGCTTTTTCCTGCTCCTCTTAGCATGATAAAGAAGATTCAAAGAGAGTGAGATGCCAGCTCCTTTCATTCAGTCAGTAGCTTCAATAATTTCTGGACGTTTTTCAATGGCAAAAATCAATGAATATTGTAAATGCACAAACAGTAATTTCTCCGCATTGCAAGGTGCAATTCTGAAATTTTTTGCTTTTTCCTGCTCCTCTTAGCATGATAAACATGATTCAAAGAGAGTGAGATGCCAGCTCCTTTCATTCAGTCAGTAGCTTCAATCATTTCTGGACGTTTTTCAATGGCAAAAATCAATGAATATTGTAAATGCACAAACAGTAATTTCTCCGCATTGCAAGGTGCAATTATGAAATTTTTTGCTTTTTCCTGCTCCTCTTAGCATGATAAAGAAGATTCAAAGAGAGTGAGATGCCAGCTCCTTTCATTCAGTCAGTAGCTTCAAACATTTCTGGTATATGAATAACATGATGTTTTTCAATGGCAAAAATCAATGAATATTGTAAATGCACAAACAGTAATTTCTCCGCATTGCAAGGTGCAATTCTGAAATTTTTTGCTTTTTCCTGCTCCTCTTAGCATGATAAAGAAGATTCAAAGAGAGTGAGATGCCATCTCCTTTCATTCAGTCAGTAGCTTCAATCATTTCTGGATGTTTTTCAATGGCAAAAATCAATGAATATTGTAAATGCACAAACAGTAATTTCTCCGCATTGCAAGGTGCAATTCTGAAATTTTTTGCTTTTTCCTGCTCCTCTTAGCATGATAAACAAGATTCAAAGAGAGTGAGATGCCAGCTCCTTTCATTCAGTCAGTAGCTTCAATCATTTCTGGACGTTTTTCAATGGCAAAAATCAATGAATATTGTAAATGCACAAACAGTAATTTCTCCGCATTGCAAGGTGCAATTCTGAAATTTTTTGCTTTTTCCTGCTCCTCTTAGCATGATAAAGAAGATTCAAAGAGAGTGAGATGCCAGCTCCTTTCATTCAGTCAGTAGCTTCAAACATTTCTGGTATATGAATAACATGATGTTTTTCAATGGCAAAAATCAATGAATATTGTAAATGCACAAACAGTAATTTCTCCGCATTGCAAGGTGCAAGTCTGAAATTTTTTGCTTTTTCCTGCTCCTCTTAGCATGATAAAGAAGATTCAAAGAGAGTGAGATGCCAGCTACTTTCATTCAGTCAGTAGCTTCAATCATTTCTGGACATTTTTCAATGGTAAAAATCAATGAATATTGTAAATGCACAAACAGTAATTTCTCCACATTGCAAGGTGCAATTCTGAAATTTTTTGCTTTTTCTTGCTCCTCTTAGCATGATAAAGAAGATTCAAAGAGAGTGAGATGCCAGCTCCTTTCATTCAGTCAGTAGCTTCAAACATTTCTGGTATATGAATAACATGATGTTTTTCAATGGCAAAAATCAATGAATATTGTAAATGCACAAACAGTAATTTCTCCGCATTGCAAGGTGCAATTCTGAAATTTTTTGCTTTTTCCTGCTCCTCTTAGCATGATAAAGAAGATTCAAAGAGAGTGAGATGCCAGCTCCTTTCATTCAGTCAGTAGCTTCAATCATTTCTGGATGTTTTTCAATGGCAAAAATCAATGAATATTGTAAATGCACAAACTGTAATTTCTCCGCATTGCAAGGTGCAATTCTGAAATTTTTTGCTTTTTCCTGCTCCTCTTAGCATAATAAAGAAGATTCAAAGAGAGTGAGATGCCAGCTCCTTTCATTCAGTCAGTAGCTTCAATCATTTCTGGACGTTTTTCAATGGCAAAAATCAATGAATATTGTAAATGCACAAACAGTAATTTCTCCGCATTGCAAGGTGCAATTCTGAAATTTTTTGCTTTTTCCTGCTCCTCTTAGCATGATAAAGAAGATTCAAAGAGAGTGAGATGCCAGCTCCTTTCATTCAGTCAGTACCTTCAATCATTTCTGGACGTTTTTCAATGGCAAAAATCAATGAATATTGTAAATGCACAAACAGTAATTTCTCCGCATTGCAAGGTGCAATTCTGAAATTTTTGGCTTTTTCCCGCTCCTCTTAGCATGATAAAGATTCAAAGAGAGTGAGGTGCCAGCTCCTTTCATTCAGTCAGTAGCTTCAAACATTTCTGGTATATGAATAACATGTTTTTCAATGGCAAAAATCAATGAATATTGTAAATGCACAAACAGTAATTTCTCCGCATTGCAAGGTGCAATTCTGAAATTTTTTGCTTTTTCCTGCTCCTCTTAGCATGATAAAGAAGATTCAAAGAGAGTGAGATGCCAGCTCCTTTCATTCAGTCAGTAGCTTCAAACATTTCTGGTAGATGAATAACATGATGTTTTTCAATGGCAAAAATCAATGAATATTGTAAATGCACAAACAGTAATTTCTCCGCATTGCAAGGTGCAATTCTGAAATTTTTTGCTTTTTCCTGCTCCGCTTAGCATGATAAAGAAGATTCAAAGAGAGTGAGATGCCAGCTCCTTTCATTCAGTCAGTAGCTTCAATCATTTCTGGATGTTTTTCAATGGCAAAAATCAATGAATATTGTAAATGCACAAACTGTAATTTCTCCGCATTGCAAGGTGCAATTCTGAAATTTTTTGCTTTTTCCTGCTCCTCTTAGCATGATAAAGAAGATTCAAAGAGAGTGAGATGCCAGCTCCTTTCATTCAGTCAGTAGCTTCAATCATTTCTGGACGTTTTTCAATGGCAAAAATCAATGAATATTGTAAATGCACAAACAGTAATTTCTCCGCATTGCAAGGTGCAATTCTGAAATTTTTTGCTTTTTCCTGCTCCTCTTAGCATGATAAAGAAGATTCAAAGAGAGTGAGATGCCAGCTCCTTTCATTCAGTCAGTACCTTCAATCATTTCTGGACGTTTTTCAATGGCAAAAATCAATGAAAATTGTAAATGCACAAACAGTAATTTCTCCGCATTGCAAGGTGCGATTCTGAAATTTTTTGCTTTTTCCTGCTCCTCTTAGCATGATAAAGAAGATTCAAAGAGAGTGAGATGCCAGCTCCTTTCATTCAGTCAGTAGCTTCAAACATTTCTGGTATATGAATAACATGATGTTTTTCAATGGCAAAAATCAATGAATATTGTAAATGCACAAACAGTAATTTCTCCGCATTGCAAGGTGCAAGTCTGAAATTTTTTGCTTTTTCCTGCTCCTCTTAGCATGATAAAGAAGATTCAAAGAGAGTGAGATGCCAGCTACTTTCATTCAGTCAGTAGCTTCAATCATTTCTGGACCTTTTTCAATGGTAAAAATCAATGAATATTGTAAATGCACAAACAGTAATTTCTCCACATTGCAAGGTGCAATTCTGAAATTTTTTGCTTTTTCCTGCTCCTCTTAGCATGATAAAGAAGATTCAAAGAGAGTGAGATGCCAGCTCCTTTCATTCAGTCAGTAGCTTCAAACATTTCTGGTATATGAATAACATGATGTTTTTCAATGGCAAAAATCAATGAATATTGTAAATGCACAAACAGTAATTTCTCCGCATTGCAAGGTGCAATTCTGAAATTTTTTGCTTTTTCCTGCTCCTCTTAGCATGATAAAGAAGATTCAAAGAGAGTGAGATGCCAGCTCCTTTCATTCAGTCAGTAGCTTCAAACATTTCTGGTATATGAATAACATGATGTTTTTCAATGGCAAAAATCAATGAATATTGTAAATGCACAAACAGTAATATCTCCGCATTGCAAGGTGCAATTCTGAAATTTTTTGCTTTTTCCTGCTCCTCTTAGCATGATAAAGAAGATTCAAAGAGAGTGAGATGCCAGCTCCTTTCATTCAGTCAGTAGCTTCAATCATTTCTGGATGTTTTTCAATGGCAAAAATCAATGAATATTGTAAATGCACAAACAGTAATTTCTCCGCATTGCAAGGTGCAATTCTGAAATTTTTTGCTTTTTCCTGCTCCTCTTAGCATGATAAAGAAGATTCAAAGAGAGTGAGATGTCAGCTCCTTTCATTCAGTCAGTAGCTTCAAACATTTCTGGTATATGAATAACATGATGTTTTTCAATGGCAAAAATCAATGAATTTTGTAAATGCACAAACAGTAATTTCTCCGCATTGCAAGGTGCAATTCTGAAATTTTTTGCTTTTTCCTGCTCCTCTTAGCATGATAAAGAAGATTCAAAGAGAGTGAGATGCCAGTTCCTTTCATTCAGTCAGTAGCTTCAATCATTTCTGGACGTTTTTCAATGGCAAAAATCAATGAATATTGTAAATGCACAAACAGTAATTTCTCCGCATTGCAAGGTGCAATTCTGAAATTTTTTGCTTTTTCCTGCTCCTCTTAGCATGATAAAGAAGATTCAAAGAGAGTGAGATGCCAGCTCCTTTCATTCAGTCAGTATCTTCAATCATTTCTGGTATATGAATAACATGATGTTTTTCAATGGCAAAAATCAATGAATATTGTAAATGCACAAACAGTAATTTCTCCGCATTGCAAGGTGCAATTCTGAAATTTTTTGCTTTTTCCTGCTCCTCTTAGCATGATAAAGAAGATTCAAAGAGAGTGAGATGCCAGCTCCTTTCATTCAGTCAGTAGCTTCAATCATTTCTGGACGTTTTTCAATGGCAAAAATCAATGAATATTGTAAATGCACAAACAGTAATTTCTCCACATTGCAAGGTGCAATTCTGAAATTTTTTGCTTTTTCCTGCTCCTCTTAGCATGATAAAGAAGATTCAAAGAGAGTGAGATGCCAGCTCCTTTCATTCAGTCAGTATCTTCAAACATTTCTGGTATATGAATATCATGATGTTTTTCAATGGCAAAAATCAATGAATATTGTAAATGCACAAACAGTAATTTCTCTGCATTGCAAGGTGCAATTCAGAAATTTTTTGCTTTTTCCTGCTCCTCTTAGCATGATAAAGAAGATTCAAAGAGAGTGAGATGCCAGCTACTTTCATTCAGTCAGTAGCTTCAATCATTTCTGGATGTTTTTCAATGGTAAAAATCAATGAATATTGTAAATGCACAAACAGTAATTTCTCCACATTGCAAGGTGCAATTCTGAAATTTTTTGCTTTTTCCTGCTCCTCTTAGCATGATAAAGAAGATTCAAAGAGAGTGAGATGCCAGCTCCTTTCATTCAGTCAGTAGCTTCAAACATTTCTGGTATATGAATAACATGATGTTTTTCAATGGCAAAAATCAATGAATATTGTAAATGCACAAACAGTAATTTCTCCGCATTGCAAGGTGCAATTCTGAAATTTTTTGCTTTTTCCTGCTCCTCTTAGCATGATAAAGAAGATTCAAAGAGAGTGAGATGCCAGCTCCTTTCATTCAGTCAGTAGCTTCAAACATTTCTGGTATATGAATAACATGATGTTTTTCAATGGCAAAAATCAATGAATATTGTAAATGCACAAACAGTAATTTCTCCGCATTGCAAGGTGCAATTCTGAAATTTTTTGCTTTTTCCTGCTCCTCTTAGCATGATAAAGAATATTCAAAGAGAGTGAGATGCCAGCTCCTTTCATTCAGTCAATAGCTTCAATCATTTCTGGATGTTTTTCAATGGCAAAAATCAATGAATATTGTAAATGCACAAACTGTAATTTCTCCGCATTGCAAGGTGCAATTCTGAAATTTTTTGTTTTTTCCTGCTCCTCTTAGCATGATAAAGAAGATTCAAAGAGAGTGAGATGCCAGCTCCTTTCATTCAGTCAGTAGCTTCAATCATTTCTGGACGTTTTTCAATGGCAAAAATCAATGAATATTGTAAATGCACAAACAGTAATTTCTCCGCATTGCAAGGTGCAATTCTGAAATTTTTTGCTTTTTCCTGCTCCTCTTAGCATGATAAAGAAGATTCAAAGAGAGTGAGATGCCAGCTCCTTTCATTCAGTCAGTACCTTCAATCATTTCTGGATGTTTTTCAATGGCAAAAATCAATGAATATTGTAAATGCACAAACAGTAATTTCTCCCCATTGCAAGGTGCAATTCTGAAATTTTTTGCTTTTTCCCGCTCCTCTTAGCATGATAAAGAAGATTCAAAGAGAGTGAGGTGCCAGCTCCTTTCATTCAGTCAGTAGCTTCAAACATTTCTGGTATATGAATAACATGTTTTTCAATGGCAAAAATCAATGAATATTGTAAATGCACAAACAGTAATTTCTCCGCATTGCAAGGTGCAATTCTGAAATTTTTTGATTTTTCCTGCTCCTCTTAGCATGATAAAGAAGATTCAAAGAGAGTGAGATGCCAGCTCCTTTCATTCAGTCAGTAGCTTCAATCATTTCTGGACGTTTTTCAATGGCAAAAATCAATGAATACTGTAAATGCACAAACAGTAATTTCTCCGCATTGCAAGGTGCAATTCTGAAATTTTTTGCTTTTTCCTGCTCCTCTTAGCATGATAAAGAAGATTCAAAGAGAGTGAGATGCCAGCTCCTTTCATTCAGTCAGTAGCTTCAAACATTTCTGGTATATGAATAACATGATGTTTTTCAATGGCAAAAATCAATGAATATTGTAAATGCACAAACAGTAATTTCTCCGCATTGCAAGGTGCAAGTGTGAAATTTTTTGCTTTTTCCTGCTCCTCTTAGCATGGTAAAGAAGATTCAAAGAGAGTGAGATGCCAGCTACTTTCATTCAGTCAGTAGCTTCAATCATTTCTGGACGTTTTTCAATGGTAAAAATCAATGAATATTGTAAATGCACAAACAGTAATTTCTCCACATTGCAAGGTGCAATTCTGAAATTTTTTGCTTTTTCCTGCTCCTCTTAGCATGATAAAGAAGATTCAAAGAGAGTGAGATGCCAGCTCCTTTCATTCAGTCAGTAGCTTCAAACATTTCTGGTATATGAATAACATGATGTTTTTCAATGGCAAAAATCAATGAATATTGTAAATGCACAAACAGTAATTTCTCCGCATTGCAAGGTGCAATTCTGAAATTTTTTGCTTTTTCCTGCTCCTCTTAGCATGATAAAGAGGATTCAAAGAGAGTGAGATGCCAGCTCCTTTCATTCAGTCAGTAGCTTCAAACATTTCTGGTATATGAATAACATGATGTTTTTCAATGGCAAAAATCAATGAATATTGTAAATGCACAAACAGTAATTTCTCCGCATTGCAAGGTGCAATTCTGAAATTTTTTGCTTTTTCCTGCTCCTCTTAGCATGATAAAGAAGATTCAAAGAGAGTGAGATGCCAGCTCCTTTCATTCAGTCAGTAGCTTCAATCATTTCTGGACGTTTTTCAATGGCAAAAATCAATGAATATTGTAAATGCACAAACAGTAATTTCTCCGCATTGCAAGGTGCAATTCTGAAATTTTTTGCTTTTTCCTGCTCCTCTTAGCATGATAAAGAAGATTCAAAGAGAGTGAGATGCCAGCTCCTTTCATTCAGTCAGTAGCTTCAATCATTTCTGGACGTTTTTCAATGGTAAAAATCAATGAATATTGTAAATGCACAAACAGTAATTTCTCCACATTGCAAGGTGCAATTCTGAAATTTTTTGCTTTTTCCTGCTCCTCTTAGCATGATAAAGAAGATTCAAAGAGAGTGAGATGCCAGCTCCTTTCATTCAGTCAGTAGCTTCAAACATTTCTGGTATATGAATAACATGATGTTTTTCAATGGCAAAAATCAATGAATATTGTAAATGCACAAACAGTAATTTCTCCGCATTGCAAGGTGCAATTCTGAAATTTTTTGCTTTTTCCTGCTCCTCTTAGCATGATAAAGAGGATTCAAAGAGAGTGAGATGCCAGCTCCTTTCATTCAGTCAGTAGCTTCAAACATTTCTGGTATATGAATAACATGATGTTTTTCAATGGCAAAAATCAATGAATATTGTAAATGCACAAACAGTAATTTCTCCGCATTGCAAGGTGCAATTCTGAAATTTTTTGCTTTTTCCTGCTCCTCTTAGCATGATAAAGAAGATTCAAAGAGAGTGAGATGCCAGCTCCTTTCATTCAGTCAGTAGCTTCAATCATTTCTGGACGTTTTTCAATGGCAAAAATCAATGAATATTGTAAATGCACAAACAGTAATTTCTCCGCATTGCAAGGTGCAATTCTGAAATTTTTTGCTTTTTCCTGCTCCTCTTAGCATGATAAAGAAGATTCAAAGAGAGTGAGATGCCAGCTCCTTTCATTCAGTCAGTAGCTTCAATCATTTCTGGACGTTTTTCAATGGCAAAAATCAATGAATATTGTAAATGCACAAACAGTAATTTCTCCGCATTGCAAGGTGCAATTCTGAAATTTTTTGCTTTTTCCTGCTCCTCTTAGCATGATAAAGAAGATTCAAAGAGAGTGAGATGCCAGCTCCTTTCATTCAGTCAGTAGCTTCAATCATTTCTGGACGTTTTTCAATGGCAAAAATCAATGAATATTGTAAATGCACAAACAGTAATTTCTCCGCATTGCAAGGTGCAATTCTGAAATTTTTTGCTTTTTCCTGCTCCTCTTAGCATGATAAAGAAGATTCAAAGAGAGTGAGATGCCAGCTCCTTTCATTCAGTCAGTAGCTTCAATCATTTCTGGACGTTTTTCAATGGCAAAAATCAATGAATATTGTAAATGCACAAACAGTAATTTCTCCGCATTGCAAGGTGCAATTCTGAAATTTTTTGCTTTTTCCTGCTCCTCTTAGCATGACAAAGAAGATTCAAAGAGAGTAAGATGCCAGCTCCTTTCATTCAGTCAGTAGCTTCAGTCATTTCTGGTATATGAATAACATGATGTTTTTCAATGGCAAAAATCAATGAATATTGTAAATGCACAAACAGTAATTTCTCCGCATTGCAAGGTGCAATTCTGAAATTTTTTGCTTTTTCCTGCTCCTCTTAGCATGATAAAGAAGATTCAAAGAGAGTGAGATGCCAGCTCCTTTCATTCAGTCAGTAGCTTCAATCATTTCTGGACGTTTTTCAATGGCAAAAATCAATGAATATTGTAAATGCACAAACAGTAATTTCTCCGCATTGCAAGGTGCAATTCTGAAATTTTTTGCTTTTTCCTGCTCCTCTTAGCATGATAAAGAAGATTCAAAGAGAGTGAGATGCCAGCTCCTTTCATTCAGTCAGTAGCTTCAATCATTTCTGGACGTTTTTCAATGGCAAAAATCAATGAATATTGTAAATGCACAAACAGTAATTTCTCCGCATTGCAAGGTGCAATTCTGAAATTTTTTGCTTTTTCCTGCTCCTCTTAGCATGATAAAGAAGATTCAAAGAGAGTGAGATGCCAGCTCCTTTCATTCAGTCAGTAGCTTCAAACATTTCTTGTATATGAATAACATGATGTTTTTCAATGGCAAAAATCAATGAATATTGTAAAAGCACAAACAGTAATTTCTCCGCATTGCAAGGTGCAATTCTGAAATTTTTTGCTTTTTCCTGCTCCTCTTAGCATGATAAAGAAGATTCAAAGAGAGTGAGATGCCAGCTCCTTTCATTCAGTCAGTAGCTTCAATCATTTCTGGACGTTTTTCAATGGCAAAAATCAATGAATATTGTAAATGCACAAACAGTAATTTCTCCGCATTGCAAGGTGCAATTCTGAAATTTTTTGCTTTTTCCTGCTCCTCTTAGCATGATAAAGAAGATTCAAAGAGAGTGAGATGCCAGCTCCTTTCATTCAGTCAGTAGCTTCAATCATTTCTGGTATATGAATAACATGATGTTTTTCAATGGCAAAAATCAATGAATATTGTAAATGCACAAACAGTAATTTCTCCGCATTGCAAGTTGCAATTCTGAAATTTTTTGCTTTTTCCTGCTCCTCTTAGCATGATAAAGAAGATTCAAAGAGAGTGAGATGCCAGCTCCTTTCATTCAGTCAGTAGCTTCAATCATTTCTGGACGTTTTTCAATGGCAAAAATCAATGAATATTGTAAATGCACAAACAGTAATTTCTCCGCATTGCAAGGTGCAATTCTGAAATTTTTTGCTTTTTCCTGCTCCTCTTAGCATGATAAAGAAGATTCAAAGAGAGTGAGATGCCAGCTCCTTTCATTCAGTCAGTAGCTTCAATCATTTCTGGACGTTTTTCAATGGCAAAAATCAATGAATATTGTAAATGCACAAACAGTAATTTCTCCGCATTGCAAGGTGCAATTCTGAAATTTTTTGCTTTTTCCTGCTCCTCTTAGCATGATAAAGAAGATTCAAAGAGAGTTAGATGCCAGCTCCTTTCATTCAGTCAGTAGCTTCAAACATTTCTGGTATATGAATAACATGATGTTTTTCAATGGCAAAAATCAATGAATATTGTAAAAGCACAAACAGTAATTTCTCCGCATTGCAAGTTGCAATTCTGAAATTTTTTGCTTTTTCCTGCTCCTCTTAGCATGATAAAGAAGATTCAAAGAGAGTGAGATGCCAGCTCCTTTCATTCAGTCAGTAGCTTCAATCATTTCTGGACGTTTTTCAATGGCAAAAATCAATGAATATTGTAAATGCACAAACAGTAATTTCTCCGCATTGCAAGGTGCAATTCTGAAATTTTTTGCTTTTTCCTGCTCCTCTTAGCATGATAAAGAAGATTCAAAGAGAGTGAGATGCCAGCTCCTTTCATTCAGTCAGTACCTTCAATCATTTCTGGATGTTTTTCAATGGCAAAAATCAATGAATATTGTAAATGCACAAACAGTAATTTCTCCGCATTGCAAGGTGCAATTCTGAAATTTTTTGCTTTTTCCCGCTCCTCTTAGCATGATAAAGAAGATTCAAAGAGAGTGAGGTGCCAGCTCCTTTCATTCAGTCAGTAGCTTCAAACATTTCTGGTATATGAATAACATGTTTTTCAATGGCAAAAATCAATGAATATTGTAAATGCACAAACAGTAATTTCTCCGCATTGCAAGGTGCAATTCTGAAATTTTTTGATTTTTCCTGCTCCTCTTAGCATGATAAAGAAGATTCAAAGAGAGTGAGATGCCAGCTCCTTTCATTCAGTCAGTAGCTTCAATCATTTCTGGACGTTTTTCAATGGCAAAAATCAATGAATATTGTAAATGCACAAACAGTAATTTCTCCGCATTGCAAGGTGCAATTCTGAAATTTTTTGCTTTTTCCTGCTCCTCTTAGCATGATAAAGAAGATTCAAAGAGAGTGAGATGCCAGCTCCTTTCATTCAGTCAGTAGCTTCAATCATTTCTGGACGTTTTTCAATGGCAAAAATCAATGAATATTGTAAATGCACAAACAGTAATTTCTCCGCATTGCAAGGTGCAATTCTGAAATTTTTTGCTTTTTCCTGCTCCTCTTAGCATGATAAAGAAGATTCAAAGAGAGTGAGATGCCAGCTCCTTTCATTCAGTCAGTAGCTTCAAACATTTCTGGTATATGAATAACATGATGTTTTCAATGGCAAAAATCAATGAATATTGTAAATGCACAAACAGTAATTTCTCCGCATTGCAAGGTGCAAGTCTGAAATTTTTTGCTTTTTCCTGCTCCTCTTAGCATGGTAAAGAAGATTCAAAGAGAGTGAGATGCCAGCTACTTTCATTCAGTCAGTAGCTTCAATCATTTCTGGACGTTTTTCAATGGTAAAAATCAATGAATATTGTAAATGCACAAACAGTAATTTCTCCACATTGCAAGGTGCAATTCTGAAATTTTTTGCTTTTTCCTGCTCCTCTTAGCATGATAAAGAAGATTCAAAGAGAGTGAGATGCCAGCTCCTTTCATTCAGTCAGTAGCTTCAAACATTTCTGGTATATGAATAACATGATGTTTTTCAATGGCAAAAATCAATGAATATTGTAAATGCACAAACAGTAATTTCTCCGCATTGCAAGGTGCAATTCTGAAATTTTTTGCTTTTTCCTGCTCCTCTTAGCATGATAAAGAAGATTCAAAGAGAGTGAGATGCCAGCTCCTTTCATTCAGTCAGTAGCTTCAAACATTTCTGGTATATGAATAACATGATGTTTTTCAGTGGCAAAAATCAATGAATATTGTAAATGCACAAACAGTAATTTCTCCGCATTGCAAGGTGCAATTCTGAAATTTTTTGCTTTTTCCTGCTCCTCTTAGCATGATAAAGAAGATTCAAAGAGAGTGAGATGCCAGCTCCTTTCATTCAGTCAGTAGCTTCAATCATTTCTGGACGTTTTTCAATGGCAAAAATCAATGAATATTGTAAATGCACAAACAGTAATTTCTCCGCATTGCAAGGTGCAATTCTAAAATTTTTTGCTTTTTCCTGCTCCTCTTAGCATGATAAAGAAGATTCAAAGAGAGTGAGATGCCAGCTCCTTTCATTCAGTCAGTAGCTTCAATCATTTCTGGACGTTTTTCAATGGCAAAAATCAATGAATATTGTAAATGCACAAACAGTAATTTCTCCGCATTGCAAGGTGCAATTCTGAAATTTTTTGCTTTTTCCTGCTCCTCTTAGCATGATAAAGAAGATTCAAAGAGAGTGAGATGCCAGCTCCTTTCATTCAGTCAGTAGCTTCAATCATTTCTGGACGTTTTTCAATGGCAAAAATCAATGAATATTGTAAATGCACAAACAGTAATTTCTCCGCATTGCAAGGTGCAATTCTGAAATTTTTTGCTTTTTCCTGCTCCTCTTAGCATGACAAAGAAGATTCAAAGAGAGTAAGATGCCAGCTCCTTTCATTCAGTCAGTAGCTTCAGTCATTTCTGGTATATGAATAACATGATGTTTTTCAATGGCAAAAATCAATGAATATTGTAAATGCACAAACAGTAATTTCTCCGCATTGCAAGGTGCAATTCTGAAATTTTTTGCTTTTTCCTGCTCCTCTTAGCATGATAAAGAAGATTCAAAGAGAGTGAGATGCCAGCTCCTTTCATTCAGTCAGTAGCTTCAATCATTTCTGGACGTTTTTCAATGGCAAAAATCAATGAATATTGTAAATGCACAAACAGTAATTTCTCCGCATTGCAAGGTGCAATTCTGAAATTTTTTGCTTTTTCCTGCTCCTCTTAGCATGATAAAGAAGATTCAAAGAGAGTGAGATGCCAGCTCCTTTCATTCAGTCAGTAGCTTCAATCATTTCTGGACGTTTTTCAATGGCAAAAATCAATGAATATTGTAAATGCACAAACAGTAATTTCTCCGCATTGCAAGGTGCAATTCTGAAATTTTTTGCTTTTTCCTGCTCCTCTTAGCATGATAAAGAAGATTCAAAGAGAGTGAGATGCCAGCTCCTTTCATTCAGTCAGTAGCTTCAAACATTTCTTGTATATGAATAACATGATGTTTTTCAATGGCAAAAATCAATGAATATTGTAAAAGCACAAACAGTAATTTCTCCGCATTGCAAGGTGCAATTCTGAAATTTTTTGCTTTTTCCTGCTCCTCTTAGCATGATAAAGAAGATTCAAAGAGAGTGAGATGCCAGCTCCTTTCATTCAGTCAGTAGCTTCAATCATTTCTGGACGTTTTTCAATGGCAAAAATCAATGAATATTGTAAATGCACAAACAGTAATTTCTCCGCATTGCAAGGTGCAATTCTGAAATTTTTTGCTTTTTCCTGCTCCTCTTAGCATGATAAAGAAGATTCAAAGAGAGTGAGATGCCAGCTCCTTTCATTCAGTCAGTAGCTTCAATCATTTCTGGTATATGAATAACATGATGTTTTTCAATGGCAAAAATCAATGAATATTGTAAATGCACAAACAGTAATTTCTCCGCATTGCAAGTTGCAATTCTGAAATTTTTTGCTTTTTCCTGCTCCTCTTAGCATGATAAAGAAGATTCAAAGAGAGTGAGATGCCAGCTCCTTTCATTCAGTCAGTAGCTTCAATCATTTCTGGACGTTTTTCAATGGCAAAAATCAATGAATATTGTAAATGCACAAACAGTAATTTCTCCGCATTGCAAGGTGCAATTCTGAAATTTTTTCCTTTTTCCTGCTCCTCTTAGCATGATAAAGAAGATTCAAAGAGAGTGAGATGCCAGCTCCTTTCATTCAGTCAGTAGCTTCAATCATTTCTGGACGTTTTTCAATGGCAAAAATCAATGAATATTGTAAATGCACAAACAGTAATTTCTCCGCATTGCAAGGTGCAATTCTGAAATTTTTTGCTTTTTCCTGCTCCTCTTAGCATGATAAAGAAGATTCAAAGAGAGTTAGATGCCAGCTCCTTTCATTCAGTCAGTAGCTTCAAACATTTCTGGTATATGAATAACATGATGTTTTTCAATGGCAAAAATCAATGAATATTGTAAAAGCACAAACAGTAATTTCTCCGCATTGCAAGTTGCAATTCTGAAATTTTTTGCTTTTTCCTGCTCCTCTTAGCATGATAAAGAAGATTCAAAGAGAGTGAGATGCCAGCTCCTTTCATTCAGTCAGTAGCTTCAATCATTTCTGGACGTTTTTCAATGGCAAAAATCAATGAATATTGTAAATGCACAAACAGTAATTTCTCCGCATTGCAAGGTGCAATTCTGAAATTTTTTGCTTTTTCCTGCTCCTCTTAGCATGATAAAGAAGATTCAAAGAGAGTGAGATGCCAGCTCCTTTCATTCAGTCAGTACCTTCAATCATTTCTGGATGTTTTTCAATGGCAAAAATCAATGAATATTGTAAATGCACAAACAGTAATTTCTCCGCATTGCAAGGTGCAATTCTGAAATTTTTTGCTTTTTCCCGCTCCTCTTAGCATGATAAAGAAGATTCAAAGAGAGTGAGGTGCCAGCTCCTTTCATTCAGTCAGTAGCTTCAAACATTTCTGGTATATGAATAACATGTTTTTCAATGGCAAAAATCAATGAATATTGTAAATGCACAAACAGTAATTTCTCCGCATTGCAAGGTGCAATTCTGAAATTTTTTGATTTTTCCTGCTCCTCTTAGCATGATAAAGAAGATTCAAAGAGAGTGAGATGCCAGCTCCTTTCATTCAGTCAGTAGCTTCAATCATTTCTGGACGTTTTTCAATGGCAAAAATCAATGAATATTGTAAATGCACAAACAGTAATTTCTCCGCATTGCAAGGTGCAATTCTGAAATTTTTTGCTTTTTCCTGCTCCTCTTAGCATGATAAAGAAGATTCAAAGAGAGTGAGATGCCAGCTCCTTTCATTCAGTCAGTAGCTTCAATCATTTCTGGACGTTTTTCAATGGCAAAAATCAATGAATATTGTAAATGCACAAACAGTAATTTCTCCGCATTGCAAGGTGCAATTCTGAAATTTTTTGCTTTTTCCTGCTCCTCTTAGCATGATAAAGAAGATTCAAAGAGAGTGAGATGCCAGCTCCTTTCATTCAGTCAGTAGCTTCAAACATTTCTGGTATATGAATAACATGATGTTTTCAATGGCAAAAATCAATGAATATTGTAAATGCACAAACAGTAATTTCTCCGCATTGCAAGGTGCAAGTCTGAAATTTTTTGCTTTTTCCTGCTCCTCTTAGCATGGTAAAGAAGATTCAAAGAGAGTGAGATGCCAGCTACTTTCATTCAGTCAGTAGCTTCAATCATTTCTGGACGTTTTTCAATGGTAAAAATCAATGAATATTGTAAATGCACAAACAGTAATTTCTCCACATTGCAAGGTGCAATTCTGAAATTTTTTGCTTTTTCCTGCTCCTCTTAGCATGATAAAGAAGATTCAAAGAGAGTGAGATGCCAGCTCCTTTCATTCAGTCAGTAGCTTCAAACATTTCTGGTATATGAATAACATGATGTTTTTCAATGGCAAAAATCAATGAATATTGTAAATGCACAAACAGTAATTTCTCCGCATTGCAAGGTGCAATTCTGAAATTTTTTGCTTTTTCCTGCTCCTCTTAGCATGATAAAGAAGATTCAAAGAGAGTGAGATGCCAGCTCCTTTCATTCAGTCAGTAGCTTCAAACATTTCTGGTATATGAATAACATGATGTTTTTCAATGGCAAAAATCAATGAATATTGTAAATGCACAAACAGTAATTTCTCCGCATTGCAAGGTGCAATTCTGAAATTTTTTGCTTTTTCCTGCTCCTCTTAGCATGATAAAGAAGATTCAAAGAGAGTGAGATTCCAGCTCCTTTCATTCAGTCAGTAGCTTCAATCATTTCTGGACGTTTTTCAATGGCAAAAATCAATGAATATTGTAAATGCACAAACAGTAATTTCTCCGCATTGCAAGGTGCAATTCTAAAATTTTTTGCTTTTTCCTGCTCCTCTTAGCATGATAAAGAAGATTCAAAGAGAGTGAGATGCCAGCTCCTTTCATTCAGTCAGTAGCTTCAATCATTTCTGGACGTTTTTCAATGGCAAAAATCAATGAATATTGTAAATGCACAAACAGTAATTTCTCCGCATTGCAAGGTGCAATTCTGAAATTTTTTGCTTTTTCCTGCTCCTCTTAGCATGATAAAGAAGATTCAAAGAGAGTGAGATGCCAGCTCCTTTCATTCAGTCAGTAGCTTCAATCATTTCTGGACGTTTTTCAATGGCAAAAATCAATGAATATTGTAAATGCACAAACAGTAATTTCTCCGCATTGCAAGGTGCAATTCTGAAATTTTTTGCTTTTTCCTGCTCCTCTTAGCATGATAAAGAAGATTCAAAGAGAGTTAGATGCCAGCTCCTTTCATTCAGTCAGTAGCTTCAAACATTTCTGGTATATGAATAACATGATGTTTTTCAATGGCAAAAATCAATGAATATTGTAAAAGCACAAACAGTAATTTCTCCGCATTGCAAGTTGCAATTCTGAAATTTTTTGCTTTTTCCTGCTCCTCTTAGCATGATAAAGAAGATTCAAAGAGAGTGAGATGCCAGCTCCTTTCATTCAGTCAGTAGCTTCAATCATTTCTGGACGTTTTTCAATGGCAAAAATCAATGAATATTGTAAATGCACAAACAGTAATTTCTCCGCATTGCAAGGTGCAATTCTGAAATTTTTTGCTTTTTCCTGCTCCTCTTAGCATGATAAAGAAGATTCAAAGAGAGTGAGATGCCAGCTCCTTTCATTCAGTCAGTACCTTCAATCATTTCTGGATGTTTTTCAATGGCAAAAATCAATGAATATTGTAAATGCACAAACAGTAATTTCTCCGCATTGCAAGGTGCAATTCTGAAATTTTTTGCTTTTTCCCGCTCCTCTTAGCATGATAAAGAAGATTCAAAGAGAGTGAGGTGCCAGCTCCTTTCATTCAGTCAGTAGCTTCAAACATTTCTGGTATATGAATAACATGTTTTTCAATGGCAAAAATCAATGAATATTGTAAATGCACAAACAGTAATTTCTCCGCATTGCAAGGTGCAATTCTGAAATTTTTTGATTTTTCCTGCTCCTCTTAGCATGATAAAGAAGATTCAAAGAGAGTGAGATGCCAGCTCCTTTCATTCAGTCAGTAGCTTCAATCATTTCTGGACGTTTTTCAATGGCAAAAATCAATGAATATTGTAAATGCACAAACAGTAATTTCTCCGCATTGCAAGGTGCAATTCTGAAATTTTTTGCTTTTTCCTGCTCCTCTTAGCATGATAAAGAAGATTCAAAGAGAGTGAGATGCCAGCTCCTTTCATTCAGTCAGTAGCTTCAATCATTTCTGGACGTTTTTCAATGGCAAAAATCAATGAATATTGTAAATGCACAAACAGTAATTTCTCCGCATTGCAAGGTGCAATTCTGAAATTTTTTGCTTTTTCCTGCTCCTCTTAGCATGATAAAGAAGATTCAAAGAGAGTGAGATGCCAGCTCCTTTCATTCAGTCAGTAGCTTCAAACATTTCTGGTATATGAATAACATGATGTTTTCAATGGCAAAAATCAATGAATATTGTAAATGCACAAACAGTAATTTCTCCGCATTGCAAGGTGCAAGTCTGAAATTTTTTGCTTTTTCCTGCTCCTCTTAGCATGGTAAAGAAGATTCAAAGAGAGTGAGATGCCAGCTACTTTCATTCAGTCAGTAGCTTCAATCATTTCTGGACGTTTTTCAATGGTAAAAATCAATGAATATTGTAAATGCACAAACAGTAATTTCTCCACATTGCAAGGTGCAATTCTGAAATTTTTTGCTTTTTCCTGCTCCTCTTAGCATGATAAAGAAGATTCAAAGAGAGTGAGATGCCAGCTCCTTTCATTCAGTCAGTAGCTTCAAACATTTCTGGTATATGAATAACATGATGTTTTTCAATGGCAAAAATCAATGAATATTGTAAATGCACAAACAGTAATTTCTCCGCATTGCAAGGTGCAATTCTGAAATTTTTTGCTTTTTCCTGCTCCTCTTAGCATGATAAAGAAGATTCAAAGAGAGTGAGATGCCAGCTCCTTTCATTCAGTCAGTAGCTTCAAACATTTCTGGTATATGAATAACATGATGTTTTTCAATGGCAAAAATCAATGAATATTGTAAATGCACAAACAGTAATTTCTCCGCATTGCAAGGTGCAATTCTGAAATTTTTTGCTTTTTCCTGCTCCTCTTAGCATGATAAAGAAGATTCAAAGAGAGTGAGATGCCAGCTCCTTTCATTCAGTCAGTAGCTTCAATCATTTCTGGACGTTTTTCAATGGCAAAAATCAATGAATATTGTAAATGCACAAACAGTAATTTCTCCGCATTGCAAGGTGCAATTCTGAAATTTTTTGCTTTTTCCTGCTCCTCTTAGCATGATAAAGAAGATTCAAAGAGAGTGAGATGCCAGCTCCTTTCATTCAGTCAGTAGCTTCAATCATTTCTGGACGTTTTTCAATGGCAAAAATCAATGAATATTGTAAATGCACAAACAGTAATTTCTCCGCATTGCAAGGTGCAATTCTGAAATTTTTTGCTTTTTCCTGCTCCTCTTAGCATGATAAAGAAGATTCAAAGAGATTGAGATGCCAGCTCCTTTCATTCAGTCAGTAGCTTCAAACATTTCTGGTATATGAATAACATGATGTTTTTCAATGGCAAAAATCAATGAATATTGTAAATGCACAAACAGTAATTTCTCCGCATTGCAAGGGGCAATTCTGAAATTTTTTGCTTTTTCCTGCTCCTCTTAGCATGATAAAGAAGATTCAAAGAGAGTGAGATGCCAGCTCCTTTCATTCAGTCAGTAGCTTCAATCATTTCTGGACGTTTTTCAATGGCAAAAATCAATGAATATTGTAAATGCACAAACAGTAATTTCTCCGCATTGCAAGGTGCAATTCTGAAATTTTTTGCTTTTTCCTGCTCCTCTTAGCATGATAAAGAAGATTCAAAGAGAGTGAGATGCCAGCTCCTTTCATTCAGTCAGTAGCTTCAATCATTTCTGGACGTTTTTCAATGGCAAAAATCAATGAATATTGTAAATGCACAAACAGTAATTTCTCCGCATTGCAAGGTGCAATTCTGAAATTTTTTGCTTTTTCCTGCTCCTCTTAGCATGACAAAGAAGATTCAAAGAGAGTAAGATGCCAGCTCCTTTCATTCAGTCAGTAGCTTCAATCATTTCTGGTATATGAATAACATGATGTTTTTCAATGGCAAAAATCAATGAATATTGTAAATGCACAAACAGTAATTTCTCCGCATTGCAAGGTGCAATTCTGAAATTTTTTGCTTTTTCCTGCTCCTCTTAGCATGATAAAGAAGATTCAAAGAGAGTGAGATGCCAGCTCCTTTCATTCAGTCAGTAGCTTCAATCATTTCTGGACGTTTTTCAATGGCAAAAATCAATGAATATTGTAAATGCACAAACAGTAATTTCTCCGCATTGCAAGGTGCAATTCTGAAATTTTTTGCTTTTTCCTGCTCCTCTTAGCATGATAAAGAAGATTCAAAGAGAGTGAGATGCCAGCTCCTTTCATTCAGTCAGTAGCTTCAATCATTTCTGGACGTTTTTCAATGGCAAAAATCAATGAATATTGTAAATGCACAAACAGTAATTTCTCCGCATTGCAAGGTGCAATTCTGAAATTTTTTGCTTTTTCCTGCTCCTCTTAGCATGATAAAGAAGATTCAAAGAGAGTGAGATGCCAGCTCCTTTCATTCAGTCAGTAGCTTCAAACATTTCTTGTATATGAATAACATGATGTTTTTCAATGGCAAAAATCAATGAATATTGTAAAAGCACAAACAGTAATTTCTCCGCATTGCAAGGTGCAATTCTGAAATTTTTTGCTTTTTCCTGCTCCTCTTAGCATGATAAAGAAGATTCAAAGAGAGTTAGATGCCAGCTCCTTTCATTCAGTCAGTAGCTTCAAACATTTCTGGTATATGAATAACATGATGTTTTTCAATGGCAAAAATCAATGAATATTGTAAAAGCACAAACAGTAATTTCTCCGCATTGCAAGGTGCAATTCTGAAATTTTTTGCTTTTTCCTGCTCCTCTTAGCATGATAAAGAAGATTCAAAGAGAGTGAGATGCCAGCTCCTTTCATTCAGTCAGTAGCTTCAATCATTTCTGGACGTTTTTCAATGGCAAAAATCAATGAATATTGTAAATGCACAAACAGTAATTTCTCCGCATTGCAAGGTGCAATTCTGAAATTTTTTGCTTTTTCCTGCTCCTCTTAGCATGATAAAGAAGATTCAAAGAGAGTGAGATGCCAGCTCCTTTCATTCAGTCAGTACCTTCAATCATTTCTGGATGTTTTTCAATGGCAAAAATCAATGAATATTGTAAATGCACAGACAGTAATTTCTCCGCATTGCAAGGTGCAATTCTGAAATTTTTTGCTTTTTCCCGCTCCTCTTAGCATGATAAAGAAGATTCAAAGAGAGTGAGGTGCCAGCTCCTTTCATTCAGTCAGTAGCTTCAAACATTTCTGGTATATGAATAACATGTTTTTCAATGGCAAAAATCAATGAATATTGTAAATGCACAAACAGTAATTTCTCCGCATTGCAAGGTGCAATTCTGAAATTTTTTGATTTTTCCTGCTCCTCTTAGCATGATAAAGAAGATTCAAAGAGAGTGAGATGCCAGCTCCTTTCATTCAGTCAGTAGCTTCAATCATTTCTGGACGTTTTTCAATGGCAAAAATCAATGAATATTGTAAATGCACAAACAGTAATTTCTCCGCATTGCAAGGTGCAATTCTGAAATTTTTTGCTTTTTCCTGCTCCTCTTAGCATGATAAAGAAGATTCAAAGAGAGTGAGATGCCAGCTCCTTTCATTCAGTCAGTAGCTTCAATCATTTCTGGACGTTTTTCAATGGCAAAAATCAATGAATATTGTAAATGCACAAACAGTAATTTCTCCGCATTGCAAGGTGCAATTCTGAAATTTTTTGCTTTTTCCTGCTCCTCTTAGCATGATAAAGAAGATTCAAAGAGAGTGAGATGCCAGCTCCTTTCATTCAGTCAGTAGCTTCAAACATTTCTGGTATATGAATAACATGATGTTTTCAATGGCAAAAATCAATGAATATTGTAAATGCACAAACAGTAATTTCTCCGCATTGCAAGGTGTAAGTCTGAAATTTTTTGCTTTTTCCTGCTCCTCTTAGCATGGTAAAGAAGATTCAAAGAGAGTGAGATGCCAGCTACTTTCATTCAGTCAGTAGCTTCAATCATTTCTGGACGTTTTTCAATGGTAAAAATCAATGAATATTGTAAATGCACAAACAGTAATTTCTCCACATTGCAAGGTGCAATTCTGAAATTTTTTGCTTTTTCCTGCTCCTCTTAGCATGATAAAGAAGATTCAAAGAGAGTGAGATGCCAGCTCCTTTCATTCAGTCAGTAGCTTCAAACATTTCTGGTATATGAATAACATGATGTTTTTCAATGGCAAAAATCAATGAATATTGTAAATGCACAAACAGTAATTTCTCCGCATTGCAAGGTGCAATTCTGAAATTTTTTGCTTTTTCCTGCTCCTCTTAGCATGATAAAGAAGATTCAAAGAGAGTGAGATGCCAGCTCCTTTCATTCAGTCAGTAGCTTCAAACATTTCTGGTATATGAATAACATGATGTTTTTCAATGGCAAAAATCAATGAATATTGTAAATGCACAAACAGTAATTTCTCCGCATTGCAAGGTGCAATTCTGAAATTTTTTGCTTTTTCCTGCTCCTCTTAGCATGATAAAGAAGATTCAAAGAGAGTGAGATGCCAGCTCCTTTCATTCAGTCAGTAGCTTCAATCATTTCTGGACGTTTTTCAATGGCAAAAATCAATGAATATTGTAAATGCACAAACAGTAATTTCTCCGCATTGCAAGGTGCAATTCTGAAATTTTTTGCTTTTTCCTGCTCCTCTTAGCATGATAAAGAAGATTCAAAGAGAGTGAGATGCCAGCTCCTTTCATTCAGTCAGTAGCTTCAATCATTTCTGGACGTTTTTCAATGGCAAAAATCAATGAATATTGTAAATGCACAAACAGTAATTTCTCCGCATTGCAAGGTGCAATTCTGAAATTTTTTGCTTTTTCCTGCTCCTCTTAGCATGATAAAGAAGATTCAAAGAGAGTGAGATGCCAGCTCCTTTCATTCAGTCAGTAGCTTCAAACATTTCTGGTATATGAATAACATGATGTTTTTCAATGGCAAAAATCAATGAATATTGTAAATGCACAAACAGTAATTTCTCCGCATTGCAAGGTGCAATTCTGAAATTTTTTGCTTTTTCCTGCTCCTCTTAGCATGATAAAGAAGATTCAAAGAGAGTGAGATGCCAGCTCCTTTCATTCAGTCAGTAGCTTCAATCATTTCTGGACGTTTTTCAATGGCAAAAATCAATGAATATTGTAAATGCACAAACAGTAATTTCTCCGCATTGCAAGGTGCAATTCTGAAATTTTTTGCTTTTTCCTGCTCCTCTTAGCATGACAAAGAAGATTCAAGGAGAGTAAGATGCCAGCTCCTTTCATTCAGTCAGTAGCTTCAATCATTTCTGGTATATGAATAACATGATGTTTTTCAATGGCAAAAATCAATGAATATTGTAAATGCACAAACAGTAATTTCTCCGCATTGCAAGGTGCAATTCTGAAATTTTTTGCTTTTTCCTGCTCCTCTTAGCATGATAAAGAAGATTCAAAGAGAGTGAGATGCCAGCTCCTTTCATTCAGTCAGTAGCTTCAATCATTTCTGGACGTTTTTCAATGGCAAAAATCAATGAATATTGTAAATGCACAAACAGTAATTTCTCCGCATTGCAAGGTGCAATTCTGAAATTTTTTGCTTTTTCCTGCTCCTCTTAGCATGATAAAGAAGATTCAAAGAGAGTGAGATGCCAGCTCCTTTCATTCAGTCAGTAGCTTCAATCATTTCTGGACGTTTTTCAATGGCAAAAATCAATGAATATTGTAAATGCACAAACAGTAATTTCTCCGCATTGCAAGGTGCAATTCTGAAATTTTTTGCTTTTTCCTGCTCCTCTTAGCATGATAAAGAAGATTCAAAGAGAGTGAGATGCCAGCTCCTTTCATTCAGTCAGTAGCTTCAAACATTTCTTGTATATGAATAACATGATGTTTTTCAATGGCAAAAATCAATGAATATTGTAAAAGCACAAACAGTAATTTCTCCGCATTGCAAGGTGCAATTCTGAAATTTTTTGCTTTTTCCTGCTCCTCTTAGCATGATAAAGAAGATTCAAAGAGAGTGAGATGCCAGCTCCTTTCATTCAGTCAGTAGCTTCAATCATTTCTTGACGTTTTTCAATGGCAAAAATCAATGAATATTGTAAATGCACAAACAGTAATTTCTCCGCATTGCAAGGTGCAATTCTGAAATTTTTTGCTTTTTCCTGCTCCTCTTAGCATGATAAAGAAGATTCAAAGAGAGTGAGATGCCAGCTCCTTTCATTCAGTCAGTAGCTTCAATCATTTCTGGTATATGAATAACATGATGTTTTTCAATGGCAAAAATCAATGAATATTGTAAATGCACAAACAGTAATTTCTCCGCATTGCAAGTTGCAATTCTGAAATTTTTTGCTTTTTCCTGCTCCTCTTAGCATGATAAAGAAGATTCAAAGAGAGTGAGATGCCAGCTCCTTTCATTCAGTCAGTAGCTTCAATCATTTCTGGACGTTTTTCAATGGCAAAAATCAATGAATATTGTAAATGCACAAACAGTAATTTCTCCGCATTGCAGGGTGCAATTCTGAAATTTTTTGCTTTTTCCTGCTCCTCTTAGCATGGTAAAGAAGATTCAAAGAGAGTGAGATGCCAGCTACTTTCATTCAGTCAGTAGCTTCAATCATTTCTGGACGTTTTTCAATGGTAAAAATCAATGAATATTGTAAATGCACAAACAGTAATTTCTCCACATTGCAAGGTGCAATTCTGAAATTTTTTGCTTTTTCCTGCTCCTCTTAGCATGATAAAGAAGATTCAAAGAGAGTGAGATGCCAGCTCCTTTCATTCAGTCAGTAGCTTCAAACATTTCTGGTATATGAATAACATGATGTTTTTCAATGGCAAAAATCAATGAATATTGTAAATGCACAAACAGTAATTTCTCCGCATTGCAAGGTGCAATTCTGAAATTTTTTGCTTTTTCCTGCTCCTCTTAGCATGATAAAGAAGATTCAAAGAGAGTGAGATGCCAGCTCCTTTCATTCAGTCAGTAGCTTCAAACATTTCTGGTATATGAATAACATGATGTTTTTCAATGGCAAAAATCAATGAATATTGTAAATGCACAAACAGTAATTTCTCCGCATTGCAAGGTGCAATTCTGAAATTTTTTGCTTTTTCCTGCTCCTCTTAGCATGATAAAGAAGATTCAAAGAGAGTGAGATGCCAGCTCCTTTCATTCAGTCAGTAGCTTCAATCATTTCTGGACGTTTTTCAATGGCAAAAATCAATGAATATTGTAAATGCACAAACAGTAATTTCTCCGCATTGCAAGGTGCAATTCTGAAATTTTTTGCTTTTTCCTGCTCCTCTTAGCATGATAAAGAAGATTCAAAGAGAGTGAGATGCCAGCTCCTTTCATTCAGTCAGTAGCTTCAATCATTTCTGGACGTTTTTCAATGGCAAAAATCAATGAATATTGTAAATGCACAAACAGTAATTTCTCCGCATTGCAAGGTGCAATTCTGAAATTTTTTGCTTTTTCCTGCTCCTCTTAGCATGATAAAGAAGATTCAAAGAGAGTGAGATGCCAGCTCCTTTCATTCAGTCAGTAGCTTCAAACATTTCTGGTATATGAATAACATGATGTTTTTCAATGGCAAAAATCAATGAATATTGTAAATGCACAAACAGTAATTTCTCCGCATTGCAAGGTGCAATTCTGAAATTTTTTGCTTTTTCCTGCTCCTCTTAGCATGATAAAGAAGATTCAAAGAGAGTGAGATGCCAGCTCCTTTCATTCAGTCAGTAGCTTCAATCATTTCTGGACGTTTTTCAATGGCAAAAATCAATGAATATTGTAAATGCACAAACAGTAATTTCTCCGCATTGCAAGGTGCAATTCTGAAATTTTTTGCTTTTTCCTGCTCCTCTTAGCATGATAAAGAAGATTCAAAGAGAGTGAGATGCCAGCTCCTTTCATTCAGTCAGTAGCTTCAAACATTTCTTGTATATGAATAACATGATGTTTTTCAATGGCAAAAATCAATGAATATTGTAAAAGCACAAACAGTAATTTCTCCGCATTGCAAGGTGCAATTCTGAAATTTTTTGCTTTTTCCTGCTCCTCTTAGCATGATAAAGAAGATTCAAAGAGAGTGAGATGCCAGCTCCTTTCATTCAGTCAGTAGCTTCAATCATTTCTTGACGTTTTTCAATGGCAAAAATCAATGAATATTGTAAATGCACAAACAGTAATTTCTCCGCATTGCAAGGTGCAATTCTGAAATTTTTTGCTTTTTCCTGCTCCTCTTAGCATGATAAAGAAGATTCAAAGAGAGTGAGATGCCAGCTCCTTTCATTCAGTCAGTAGCTTCAATCATTTCTGGTATATGAATAACATGATGTTTTTCAATGGCAAAAATCAATGAATATTGTAAATGCACAAACAGTAATTTCTCCGCATTGCAAGTTGCAATTCTGAAATTTTTTGCTTTTTCCTGCTCCTCTTAGCATGATAAAGAAGATTCAAAGAGAGTGAGATGCCAGCTCCTTTCATTCAGTCAGTAGCTTCAATCATTTCTGGACGTTTTTCAATGGCAAAAATCAATGAATATTGTAAATGCACAAACAGTAATTTCTCCGCATTGCAAGGTGCAATTCTGAAATTTTTTGCTTTTTCCTGCTCCTCTTAGCATGATAAAGAAGATTCAAAGAGAGTGAGATGCCAGCTCCTTTCATTCAGTCAGTAGCTTCAAACATTTCTGGTATATGAATAACATGATGTTTTCAATGGCAAAAATCAATGAATATTGTAAATGCACAAACAGTAATTTCTCCGCATTGCAAGGTGCAAGTCTGAAATTTTTTGCTTTTTCCTGCTCCTCTTAGCATGGTAAAGAAGATTCAAAGAGAGTGAGATGCCAGCTACTTTCATTCAGTCAGTAGCTTCAATCATTTCTGGACGTTTTTCAATGGTAAAAATCAATGAATATTGTAAATGCACAAACAGTAATTTCTCCACATTGCAAGGTGCAATTCTGAAATTTTTTGCTTTTTCCTGCTCCTCTTAGCATGATAAAGAAGATTCAAAGAGAGTGAGATGCCAGCTCCTTTCATTCAGTCAGTAGCTTCAAACATTTCTGGTATATGAATAACATGATGTTTTTCAATGGCAAAAATCAATGAATATTGTAAATGCACAAACAGTAATTTCTCCGCATTGCAAGGTGCAATTCTGAAATTTTTTGCTTTTTCCTGCTCCTCTTAGCATGATAAAGAAGATTCAAAGAGAGTGAGATGCCAGCTCCTTTCATTCAGTCAGTAGCTTCAAACATTTCTGGTATATGAATAACATGATGTTTTTCAATGGCAAAAATCAATGAATATTGTAAATGCACAAACAGTAATTTCTCCGCATTGCAAGGTGCAATTCTGAAATTTTTTGCTTTTTCCTGCTCCTCTTAGCATGATAAAGAAGATTCAAAGAGAGTGAGATGCCAGCTCCTTTCATTCAGTCAGTAGCTTCAATCATTTCTGGACGTTTTTCAATGGCAAAAATCAATGAATATTGTAAATGCACAAACAGTAATTTCTCCGCATTGCAAGGTGCAATTCTGAAATTTTTTGCTTTTTCCTGCTCCTCTTAGCATGATAAAGAAGATTCAAAGAGAGTGAGATGCCAGCTCCTTTCATTCAGTCAGTAGCTTCAATCATTTCTGGACGTTTTTCAATGGCAAAAATCAATGAATATTGTAAATGCACAAACAGTAATTTCTCCGCATTGCAAGGTGCAATTCTGAAATTTTTTGCTTTTTCCTGCTCCTCTTAGCATGATAAAGAAGATTCAAAGAGATTGAGATGCCAGCTCCTTTCATTCAGTCAGTAGCTTCAAACATTTCTGGTATATGAATAACATGATGTTTTTCAATGGCAAAAATCAATGAATATTGTAAATGCACAAACAGTAATTTCTCCGCATTGCAAGGGGCAATTCTGAAATTTTTTGCTTTTTCCTGCTCCTCTTAGCATGATAAAGAAGATTCAAAGAGAGTGAGATGCCAGCTCCTTTCATTCAGTCAGTAGCTTCAATCATTTCTGGACGTTTTTCAATGGCAAAAATCAATGAATATTGTAAATGCACAAACAGTAATTTCTCCGCATTGCAAGGTGCAATTCTGAAATTTTTTGCTTTTTCCTGCTCCTCTTAGCATGATAAAGAAGATTCAAAGAGAGTGAGATGCCAGCTCCTTTCATTCAGTCAGTAGCTTCAATCATTTCTGGACGTTTTTCAATGGCAAAAATCAATGAATATTGTAAATGCACAAACAGTAATTTCTCCGCATTGCAAGGTGCAATTCTGAAATTTTTTGCTTTTTCCTGCTCCTCTTAGCATGACAAAGAAGATTCAAAGAGAGTAAGATGCCAGCTCCTTTCATTCAGTCAGTAGCTTCAATCATTTCTGGTATATGAATAACATGATGTTTTTCAATGGCAAAAATCAATGAATATTGTAAATGCACAAACAGTAATTTCTCCGCATTGCAAGGTGCAATTCTGAAATTTTTTGCTTTTTCCTGCTCCTCTTAGCATGATAAAGAAGATTCAAAGAGAGTGAGATGCCAGCTCCTTTCATTCAGTCAGTAGCTTCAATCATTTCTGGACGTTTTTCAATGGCAAAAATCAATGAATATTGTAAATGCACAAACAGTAATTTCTCCGCATTGCAAGGTGCAATTCTGAAATTTTTTGCTTTTTCCTGCTCCTCTTAGCATGATAAAGAAGATTCAAAGAGAGTGAGATGCCAGCTCCTTTCATTCAGTCAGTAGCTTCAATCATTTCTGGACGTTTTTCAATGGCAAAAATCAATGAATATTGTAAATGCACAAACAGTAATTTCTCCGCATTGCAAGGTGCAATTCTGAAATTTTTTGCTTTTTCCTGCTCCTCTTAGCATGATAAAGAAGATTCAAAGAGAGTGAGATGCCAGCTCCTTTCATTCAGTCAGTAGCTTCAAACATTTCTTGTATATGAATAACATGATGTTTTTCAATGGCAAAAATCAATGAATATTGTAAAAGCACAAACAGTAATTTCTCCGCATTGCAAGGTGCAATTCTGAAATTTTTTGCTTTTTCCTGCTCCTCTTAGCATGATAAAGAAGATTCAAAGAGAGTTAGATGCCAGCTCCTTTCATTCAGTCAGTAGCTTCAAAAATTTCTGGTATATGAATAACATGATGTTTTTCAATGGCAAAAATCAATGAATATTGTAAAAGCACAAACAGTAATTTCTCCGCATTGCAAGGTGCAATTCTGAAATTTTTTGCTTTTTCCTGCTCCTCTTAGCATGATAAAGAAGATTCAAAGAGAGTGAGATGCCAGCTCCTTTCATTCAGTCAGTAGCTTCAATCATTTCTGGACGTTTTTCAATGGCAAAAATCAATGAATATTGTAAATGCACAAACAGTAATTTCTCCGCATTGCAAGGTGCAATTCTGAAATTTTTTGCTTTTTCCTGCTCCTCTTAGCATGATAAAGAAGATTCAAAGAGAGTGAGATGCCAGCTCCTTTCATTCAGTCAGTACCTTCAATCATTTCTGGATGTTTTTCAATGGCAAAAATCAATGAATATTGTAAATGCACAAACAGTAATTTCTCCGCATTGCAAGGTGCAATTCTGAAATTTTTTGCTTTTTCCCGCTCCTCTTAGCATGATAAAGAAGATTCAAAGAGAGTGAGGTGCCAGCTCCTTTCATTCAGTCAGTAGCTTCAAACATTTCTGGTATATGAATAACATGTTTTTCAATGGCAAAAATCAATGAATATTGTAAATGCACAAACAGTAATTTCTCCGCATTGCAAGGTGCAATTCTGAAATTTTTTGATTTTTCCTGCTCCTCTTAGCATGATAAAGAAGATTCAAAGAGAGTGAGATGCCAGCTCCTTTCATTCAGTCAGTAGCTTCAATCATTTCTGGACGTTTTTCAATGGCAAAAATCAATGAATATTGTAAATGCACAAACAGTAATTTCTCCGCATTGCAAGGTGCAATTCTGAAATTTTTTGCTTTTTCCTGCTCCTCTTAGCATGATAAAGAAGATTCAAAGAGAGTGAGATGCCAGCTCCTTTCATTCAGTCAGTAGCTTCAATCATTTCTGGACGTTTTTCAATGGCAAAAATCAATGAATATTGTAAATGCACAAACAGTAATTTCTCCGCATTGCAAGGTGCAATTCTGAAATTTTTTGCTTTTTCCTGCTCCTCTTAGCATGATAAAGAAGATTCAAAGAGAGTGAGATGCCAGCTCCTTTCATTCAGTCAGTAGCTTCAAACATTTCTGGTATATGAATAACATGATGTTTTCAATGGCAAAAATCAATGAATATTGTAAATGCACAAACAGTAATTTCTCCGCATTGCAAGGTGTAAGTCTGAAATTTTTTGCTTTTTCCTGCTCCTCTTAGCATGGTAAAGAAGATTCAAAGAGAGTGAGATGCCAGCTACTTTCATTCAGTCAGTAGCTTCAATCATTTCTGGACGTTTTTCAATGGTAAAAATCAATGAATATTGTAAATGCACAAACAGTAATTTCTCCACATTGCAAGGTGCAATTCTGAAATTTTTTGCTTTTTCCTGCTCCTCTTAGCATGATAAAGAAGATTCAAAGAGAGTGAGATGCCAGCTCCTTTCATTCAGTCAGTAGCTTCAAACATTTCTGGTATATGAATAACATGATGTTTTTCAATGGCAAAAATCAATGAATATTGTAAATGCACAAACAGTAATTTCTCCGCATTGCAAGGTGCAATTCTGAAATTTTTTGCTTTTTCCTGCTCCTCTTAGCATGATAAAGAAGATTCAAAGAGAGTGAGATGCCAGCTCCTTTCATTCAGTCAGTAGCTTCAAACATTTCTGGTATATGAATAACATGATGTTTTTCAATGGCAAAAATCAATGAATATTGTAAATGCAAAAACAGTAATTTCTCCGCATTGCAAGGTGCAATTCTGAAATTTTTTGCTTTTTCCTGCTCCTCTTTGCATGATAAAGAAGATTCAAAGAGAGTGAGATGCCAGCTCCTTTCATTCAGTCAGTAGCTTCAATCATTTCTGGACGTTTTTCAATGGCAAAAATCAATGAATATTGTAAATGCACAAACAGTAATTTCTCCGCATTGCAAGGTGCAATTCTGAAATTTTTTGCTTTTTCCTGCTCCTCTTAGCATGATAAAGAAGATTCAAAGAGAGTGAGATGCCAGCTCCTTTCATTCAGTCAGTAGCTTCAATCATTTCTGGACGTTTTTCAATGGCAAAAATCAATGAATATTGTAAATGCACAAACAGTAATTTCTCCGCATTGCAAGGTGCAATTCTGAAATTTTTTGCTTTTTCCTGCTCCTCTTAGCATGATAAAGAAGATTCAAAGAGAGTGAGATGCCAGCTCCTTTCATTCAGTCAGTAGCTTCAAACATTTCTGGTATATGAATAACATGATGTTTTTCAATGGCAAAAATCAATGAATATTGTAAATGCACAAACAGTAATTTCTCCGCATTGCAAGGTGCAATTCTGAAATTTTTTGCTTTTTCCTGCTCCTCTTAGCATGATAAAGAAGATTCAAAGAGAGTGAGATGCCAGCTCCTTTCATTCAGTCAGTAGCTTCAATCATTTCTGGACGTTTTTCAATGGCAAAAATCAATGAATATTGTAAATGCACAAACAGTAATTTCTCCGCATTGCAAGGTGCAATTCTGAAATTTTTTGCTTTTTCCTGCTCCTCTTAGCATGACAAAGAAGATTCAAGGAGAGTAAGATGCCAGCTCCTTTCATTCAGTCAGTAGCTTCAATCATTTCTGGTATATGAATAACATGATGTTTTTCAATGGCAAAAATCAATGAATATTGTAAATGCACAAACAGTAATTTCTCCGCATTGCAAGGTGCAATTCTGAAATTTTTTGCTTTTTCCTGCTCCTCTTAGCATGATAAAGAAGATTCAAAGAGAGTGAGATGCCAGCTCCTTTCATTCAGTCAGTAGCTTCAATCATTTCTGGACGTTTTTCAATGGCAAAAATCAATGAATATTGTAAATGCACAAACAGTAATTTCTCCGCATTGCAAGGTGCAATTCTGAAATTTTTTGCTTTTTCCTGCTCCTCTTAGCATGATAAAGAAGATTCAAAGAGAGTGAGATGCCAGCTCCTTTCATTCAGTCAGTAGCTTCAATCATTTCTGGACGTTTTTCAATGGCAAAAATCAATGAATATTGTAAATGCACAAACAGTAATTTCTCCGCATTGCAAGGTGCAATTCTGAAATTTTTTGCTTTTTCCTGCTCCTCTTAGCATGATAAAGAAGATTCAAAGAGAGTGAGATGCCAGCTCCTTTCATTCAGTCAGTAGCTTCAAACATTTCTTGTATATGAATAACATGATGTTTTTCAATGGCAAAAATCAATGAATATTGTAAAAGCACAAACAGTAATTTCTCCGCATTGCAAGGTGCAATTCTGAAATTTTTTGCTTTTTCCTGCTCCTCTTAGCATGATAAAGAAGATTCAAAGAGAGTGAGATGCCAGCTCCTTTCATTCAGTCAGTAGCTTCAATCATTTCTTGACGTTTTTCAATGGCAAAAATCAATGAATATTGTAAATGCACAAACAGTAATTTCTCCGCATTGCAAGGTGCAATTCTGAAATTTTTTGCTTTTTCCTGCTCCTCTTAGCATGATAAAGAAGATTCAAAGAGAGTGAGATGCCAGCTCCTTTCATTCAGTCAGTAGCTTCAATCATTTCTGGTATATGAATAACATGATGTTTTTCAATGGCAAAAATCAATGAATATTGTAAATGCACAAACAGTAATTTCTCCGCATTGCAAGTTGCAATTCTGAAATTTTTTGCTTTTTCCTGCTCCTCTTAGCATGATAAAGAAGATTCAAAGAGAGTGAGATGCCAGCTCCTTTCATTCAGTCAGTAGCTTCAATCATTTCTGGACGTTTTTCAATGGCAAAAATCAATGAATATTGTAAATGCACAAACAGTAATTTCTCCGCATTGCAGGGTGCAATTCTGAAATTTTTTGCTTTTTCCTGCTCCTCTTAGCATGGTAAAGAAGATTCAAAGAGAGTGAGATGCCAGCTACTTTCATTCAGTCAGTAGCTTCAATCATTTCTGGACGTTTTTCAATGGTAAAAATCAATGAATATTGTAAATGCACAAACAGTAATTTCTCCACATTGCAAGGTGCAATTCTGAAATTTTTTGCTTTTTCCTGCTCCTCTTAGCATGATAAAGAAGATTCAAAGAGAGTGAGATGCCAGCTCCTTTCATTCAGTCAGTAGCTTCAAACATTTCTGGTATATGAATAACATGATGTTTTTCAATGGCAAAAATCAATGAATATTGTAAATGCACAAACAGTAATTTCTCCGCATTGCAAGGTGCAATTCTGAAATTTTTTGCTTTTTCCTGCTCCTCTTAGCATGATAAAGAAGATTCAAAGAGAGTGAGATGCCAGCTCCTTTCATTCAGTCAGTAGCTTCAAACATTTCTGGTATATGAATAACATGATGTTTTTCAATGGCAAAAATCAATGAACATTGTAAATGCACAAACAGTAATTTCTCCGCATTGCAAGGTGCAATTCTGAAATTTTTTGCTTTTTCCTGCTCCTCTTAGCATGATAAAGAAGATTCAAAGAGAGTGAGATGCCAGCTCCTTTCATTCAGTCAGTAGCTTCAATCATTTCTGGACGTTTTTCAATGGCAAAAATCAATGAATATTGTAAATGCACAAACAGTAATTTCTCCGCATTGCAAGGTGCAATTCTGAAATTTTTTGCTTTTTCCTGCTCCTCTTAGCATGATAAAGAAGATTCAAAGAGAGTGAGATGCCAGCTCCTTTCATTCAGTCAGTAGCTTCAATCATTTCTGGACGTTTTTCAATGGCAAAAATCAATGAATATTGTAAATGCACAAACAGTAATTTCTCCGCATTGCAAGGTGCAATTCTGAAATTTTTTGCTTTTTCCTGCTCCTCTTAGCATGATAAAGAAGATTCAAAGAGAGTGAGATGCCAGCTCCTTTCATTCAGTCAGTAGCTTCAAACATTTCTGGTATATGAATAACATGATGTTTTTCAATGGCAAAAATCAATGAATATTGTAAATGCACAAACAGTAATTTCTCCGCATTGCAAGGTGCAATTCTGAAATTTTTTGCTTTTTCCTGCTCCTCTTAGCATGATAAAGAAGATTCAAAGAGAGTGAGATGCCAGCTCCTTTCATTCAGTCAGTAGCTTCAATCATTTCTGGACGTTTTTCAATGGCAAAAATCAATGAATATTGTAAATGCACAAAACAGTAATTTCTCCGCATTGCAAGGTGCAATTCTGAAATTTTTTGCTTTTTCCTGCTCCTCTTAGCATGATAAAGAAGATTCAAAGAGAGTGAGATGCCAGCTCCTTTCATTCAGTCAGTAGCTTCAAACATTTCTTGTATATGAATAACATGATGTTTTTCAATGGCAAAAATCAATGAATATTGTAAAAGCACAAACAGTAATTTCTCCGCATTGCAAGGTGCAATTCTGAAATT